>NW_015165935.1:43353-70479 GCF_001447785.1 Gekko japonicus
GCCCTCTTCTGGACACGCTCGAGCTTGTCAGCATCCTTCCTAAAATGTGGTGCCCAAAACTGGACACAGGACTCCAGATGAGGCCTGACCATAGCAGAATAGAGTGGAACGACCACCTCCCGTGATCTGGACACAAGGCTTCTGTTGATGCATCCCAAGATTGCATTAGCTTTCTTCACAGCCACATTGCACTGCAGGCTCATGTTTAGAGCTAAGACTCGAAGGAGCTTTGATTCTTCAAAGCTTATGTCTTGGAAATCCTGTTGTTCTCTAAGGCACTCGTACAAATCTCGGTAGTGTAGCGGAGGGAGTCTTTTGTAGAGGACTAGGCAGATTCTTCCATTGTCGGCAAAAGAGGAGATTCACAGAATCCGCAAGTCAGGATTTGAGACTGCAAGGAAGTGGCTCGTTTGAGCCTCTAAGTCGGTGCCGTCTTCTTCCAAAACCATTTGCCTGAAAATCCTGGCTTCTGCCCGGCGGCCTGGCTACAGCTGAGTTGGTCAGAGGCCAGTTTCCCTGGGCAGGCCGAAGCTTTAGTTCTGTGGTGACCAGACTGTGGTCAGGGCTTGAAGGTTTGTGTGAACCTAAAAGAGGATGCCATATTGAGTACGTTCACATGCTCTTGCTTGGTGTCTTCCGTCACCCGTGTGTCACTTACCTTCTAAATCAGGGATGTGGAAACTCGAGCTGCAGTGTTAGAAGAGTCAAAAACAAATATATACACTGCAAAAACCTTATTTATAAGTTAAAGTGTTCTGTATGTTCCATCTTATAAAGTGCATTGTGTATTATTCATAATATTCAAAAACAGGTATATATTCATTACAGGCAATATCAACAATGATAATCAGTTTGTACAATCTAATACCAGTCAATTTACATCCTTTTTACACAATCAACCCCAACGGGAGTTTCTAGAATTGTACACCTGCTTCTCCTTGCTTGAAAGTCTTCTAAAGGGGGAAGTTTCCTTTTGTGGTTACATTGAAGTTTAAATTGATGTTTGTTGCTGGTCCTACAAAAGGCCCATTAAGCAGCTGACAATCATAGACAAGAGCGCTCCTGTCTTTCTCAAGGCAAGGAGAAGCAGGTGTACAATTCTAGAAACTCATTGGGGTTGATTGTGTAAAAAGGATGTAAATTGACTGGTAGCTATTAGATTGTACAAACTGATTATTATTGTTGATATTGCGTGTAATGAATATATGCTGCTCCCGGCACGGCGGCTGGGGAAGCTAAGGGGAGGTGTACCTTCCCTCCCTCCCTCCCTCTTTCCCATCTATTTGCTTTCTTTGTTTCTCTCTCTCTTTCTTTCCTCTTCTTTCTTTCCACCTCTTTCATTCTTTCTTTCCACTTCTCTCTCTCTTTTTCTTTCTCTCTTAGACAAATAAATATTAGCAAACTAATAAATATCATTGGGCAAATAAATATCACGATCAGTGTCTTTATCCCTTTTGTCGGGTTTTTTTGGCAGTCTCATTGAATGTTAAGAAAAAGCAAAAGTTGCATATTTTAAAATAAAAACGTATGTGTGATACTTGTTCATGTCTTGCGGCTCTCAAATATCTGACGTTTATTCTGTGCGGCTCTTACAGTGAGCGAGTGTGGCCACCCCTGTTCTAAATGCTGCCTGTGCTTTGTGACATGACCACTGATGTGATTGTATTTTTTTGTAGCCAGTCCCTCCCAGGCAGAACTTTCTCCAGGTAGCAGTTATTTCTGACCTGAGAGCCAGTTTGGTGTTGTGGTTAAGTGGGTGGACCCTAATCTGGGAGAACCGGCTTTGATTCCCCACTCCTCCTCTTGCACCTGCTGGATGACCTTGGGCAAGCCATAGTTCTGTCAGAGCTGTTCTTGAAAAAGAGCTGTTTCTGTCAGAGCTCTCTCAGCCCCGCTTACCTCACAGGGTGTCTGTTGTGGGGAGGGGAAGGGAAAGGAGTTTGTAAGCCACTCTGAGACTCCGAGTGAAGGGTGGGGGATATAAATCCAATCTCCTCCTCCTCCTCCTCCTTCTTCTGGAGGTCCGAGCCCAAGATTGCTTCTGGTTGCTCTGACTGTATTTTTGCATCCGAAAAACAACGGAAGGGGTCCAGATTGAATACATTTGGCCCAATCCTGTTTGGTGTTTTTTTGTAGGCATAAAATTTGGAAGCCTCGTCAGTTTGGCCCTGCGCTATCATTTACCGAACTGTCCATTCCCTGAGGGGGAAAGGTGACCCCTCGTTCTTAAACAGAACGCCCATTCTTTTGGGAATGTTCAGGAAAATGCCTGATGAGGAAGCCGAAAACTCTCCCTCCCCTCATCAAGCCCTGTGCTCAATACCGGGTTTGAATAGTTTAAGCTGATAGCACGCCAGTGAGGACTGAAAAGCCTTTTGTTCTCACTTTCGTTTGCCCCGGCGCGTTAATCTGGCGTTTGTTAGCGTTCCAGAGCACAGCGGCAGATGCATTTTCACTGTTACGGGTGTCGAAGGAAGGGCTAGGACTTCAGTTTGCCGGTGGGACTGTGTTCTGCTTTGGAGCCCCCGGGGTCACCATTCCTGAAAGTCCATTTCAAAGTCACTGGTCCCCGGCAGTTTTTCTTCCATGCACTGATCAGGTCAAGACCCTCTTGGCTTCCTGTCACAGAACTCTCATGCTCCCAGAAAAACATGGAAGTAGGTTAACGTCGCAGGCAATGGCAGATTACCCCTGAAGGTTTTTTGCCTTAAAAAGTCTACAGGGCTGCCATGAGTCGGCTTTGACTTGATGGCAAAAAAAAGGAACAAAAGGTTTGCCGTTAAGGTACCAGCATTTGGTTCTTTTTACCCGTTACACCGTGTTGTGAAGCAGTCTTTTTTAAATGACGAATCTCGCACTGCCAATCTGTAATCAGTGACATGGTGCGGAAAATTTCCCAGTGCAATTTTTTCCTGTGGAGATTTCCCACCTACAACGTAAATATAATCTCTGTTTATGTATAGCTGTCAGGGCACGAGTGCTGCAAATCCGTCACGTTAGACGGGCCAAGTGTGAGGTATGAGGCCGGGACAAACCCCAGTAGTTGTATGTGGTCCAGCCTTATACGCATGGTGGTTTGCTGCCTTTTGCTAATATTATTTAAATTTTGCTAATTGTGTTTAGATTTTTAATTTAAATTTGAGTCAGAAGATTTTCCGGTTCAGATTTTTTCTGTGGAAAGCCCATAGCATTGTCTGTAACACTTTTCACGAGTAGCTAAGGGACGGAGGAGGAGGAGGAGGAGATTGGATTTATCCCCCGCCCTTCACTACCCAAAGGTGTCTCAGAGCGGCTTACAAACTCCTTTCCCCTCCCCACAACAGACACCCTGTGAGGTCGGTGGGGCTGAGAGAGCTCTGACAGAAAGTGCTCTTTTTCAAGAACAGCTCTTATCAGAACTGCGGCTTGCCCAAGGTCATCCAGCCAGGTGCAAGTGGAGGAGGAGTGGGGAATCAAACCCGGTTCTCCCAGATTAGAGTCCGCGCACTCAACCACGACACCAAACTGGCTCTCAAGGACGGGGGAGGGCTACGTCTGAGGGGTCAGCCCTGTCTGTGCCTCCTGCTCTCCCTGCCTCTTATGGGCATGTATGCAGGCCATGCAAGCCAGATATACAGGAGACTCGCTTTCTTGGTGCATTCCTGTGAAGACTCACAATTCCTATTGACAGAGCAAAGTTTGAGTCCAGTGGCCCTGTCAAACTCTGTTTGGGTTGCCATAGCTTTGGGGGGGGGAGGGCATTCCCGAGGGTGGGGGTGAGTGTATGAGGGGAGTGCTGGAGACCTTTGCTTCTAGAAGATGTCACTTTCCCACAAGTCCTCCCCCTTCCCTTCCTCTTTCGCTTTCCCAGGGGGAGGTGGCCTTGAACACATTCCTGTGCCATCTCGGACTCTAGATTACCAGGACATAGATCTCTCCTGGTTGGCATAGCAATATTAGGCAGGGTATGTAAGAACATAAGAACATAAGAGAAGCCAAGAGTGGCCCATCCAGTCCAACACTCTGGGTCACACAGTGGCCAAAAATACCAGGGGCCATCAGGAGGTCCAGCAGTGGGGCCAGGACACTAGAAGCCCTCCCACTGTTGCCCCCCAACCCACGCACCAAGAATACAGAACATCACTTGCCCCAGCCTGAGAGTTCCTATCCATACCTTGTGGCTCATAGCCACTGATGGACTTCTGCTCCATATAAGAACATAAGAGAAGCCAATGTTGGATGAGCCCAGTGGCCCATCCAGTCCAGCACTCTGTGTCACACAGTGGCCAAAAATACCAGGGGCCATCAGGAGGTCCACCAGTCATGCCAGGACACTAGAAGCCCTCCCACTGTTGCCCCTTCCCCCCAGGCACCAAGGATATAGAGCATCCCTTGCCCCAGACCGAGAGTCCCTATCTATACCTTGTGGCTAATAGCAACTGATGGACCTCTGCTCCATATGCTTATCTAATTCCCTTTTGAAGCCGTCCGTGCTTGTAGCCGCCACCACTTCCTGTGGCAGTGAATTCCATGTGTCAATCACTCTTTGGGTGAAGAAGGACTTCCTTTTATCCGTTCTAACCCGACCGCTCAGCAATTTCATGGAGTGCCCACGAGTTCTTGTATTGTGAGAAAGGGAGAAAAGTACTTCTTTCTCTACCTGCTCTATCCCATGCGTAATCTTGTAAACCTTGATCATGTCACCCCTCACACATTTCAAGGATATGTGTGTGACATATGCTTGGTAAGCTTGTACCCGCCAAAAGTCTTCAGTTCTAACACAGTGACTTTCTGGATCTTGCATATAACTCAATAAACTTTTCACTGCGAAAAGAGAGTTGTTGAGTATAACTAGACTGGGAGTCTGACAGGCCCCTTTAAGACCAACAAAGCTTCTACCCAGAATTAGACTTTGTTGGTCTTAAAGATGCCACTGGACTCAAGCTTCAGGCCTGCATGGCTACCCCCACCTGAATCATTCCTGTTGATGTGTGAGAACAGATAGCAGCAGAGTCTAGGACTTTTTTGCATTGTTTTGCTTCCAGTCTTGGCTACAGCTGGCCAAAGGTGTCTCGTATGGACAGGTGAAAGTGCAGCCGCTCACGTATGTTTTGCTCCTCCCATTAGGGCTCTTCAGTTACCTCGACGATGTCCCGTTCAAGATAGGAGACAAGTTTAAAGCCCCGGCTAAAGTCGGCCTGCCCATCGGCTTCTGCTTACCGGACTCACCGCAGCTTGTACGGGAAACCCAGGTGAGTCTTAACCTGCGGTTCATGAGTGGTGGTAACCGCCAACCTGGCACGCTCACTTAACCAGTAAGGAAGTCTCCAGAAATGTAGAAATGGATAAAATGACAAGGAAACTGAATAATTTGGAAGCAGAAGAATTTTTTTGCAGACTGGAAAGACTTAAAAGAATATGTGGAGAAATACTGGGATGTAAAGGACAATCTGTTATGCTTTGATAATTATTGAAAAGTGAAGGGTAGCTGAAAAATAGATAAATGTATAAGAATAATAGTTGAAAGATAAGTTACCTATAGATGTGAATAATGAGAAAGGGAGGTATGAAGAGAATGTAAGAATTGAGGTGGAGGTTGGAGCACTGTGAGAAGCCGAAAAGGGGGGGGAAGAGGAGGAAAGGATGTATAATAATATGTTTTGATATATGTTTGATTTTTTATTATATCCTAATAAATTGTTTTTGAGGGGGGGAAAAGGAAGTCTCAAGAAATTTGGTGGAGCTTGCACTGAAGGCCATTATCAGACGGCTGACTTGCCATCTGTGAAGAAATTATCTTAGATGTGGCCACTCCCGCACTGATTCGGCTGGATTATTGGCTACTTTGGGGTCCCTTAGAATAGAATTACAGCTGTCTGTCCACTAAAGCTTATTGCTTTCCGGTCTGAATGATTTCCTTACATAGCACCACAGGGGATGTTGCTTCGGACTGAACAGCCGGGACTCCCCCCTGAACGCTTTTGGTCTGACTGTACAGCAGCATTATGTACCGTGTATAGAATCATAGTATGTTAGAGTTGCAAGGGACCTTGCAGGTCATCTAGTCCAACCCCCCAGCACTCTGCAGGAGCATAGCCGAAAGATAGCCCTACAACATACCCGAAAGATGTCCAGCCTCCGCTTGAAAACGTCCAGCAAAGGAGCCTCCACCACCTCCCGAGGCTGTCTGTTCCACTGCTCAACCACTCTTACAGTTAGGAAGTTTCTCCTGATATTCAGCCAGTATCGACTCCCTTGTCATTTCCACCCATTAGATCTAGTCTCGCAATCCGGAGCGAGAGAGAATAGATCTGCTCCATCTTCTACATGGCAGCCCTTCAGATACTTGAAGACTGCAATAATCTCCCCTCTAAGCCTTCTCTTTCCCAGGCTAGACATCCCCAACTCCTTCAGTCTTCCCTCGTAAGACTTGGATTCCAACCCTCTCGCCATCCTGGTTGCCCAGAGAGGGCGGTGTCGCTATCCTGTGCCTTTCTCTCTCTTGCAGTATGACTTCTCCCTGGAAAGGAGGACCATCGAGTGGGCGGAGAACATCAAGAGGATCCAGGCAGCCCAGCAAGAGGCCGAGCGGAAGGCGGAGGAGGAAGAGGCCCTGGGGGAGCAGGGCCAGGCCGGCTTTGCAGAAGGCCGCTGCCCCGGGGCCGTCATGCCGCCCCCCTTCAACCCCATCCTCGCCAGCCTGCAGCACAACTACATCCTGACCCCGACCCCGGCCAGCAACAGCACCCTGAAGCAGAAGGCCCTCAGCCCGCCCCACCCCAAGGCCGACTTCAACCCGGCGGACTTCGAGTGCGAGGAAGACCCCTTCGACAAGCTGGAGTTGAAGACGCTCGACGACAGGGAGGAGCTGAGGAACATCCTGGAGATCCACGTCGGCATGACGGGCCCAATCGTGGCCCAGCTCCTGGACGGTGGCGGCAGCGGCACCCCCAAAGCGGCGTCTCCCGAGTCCGTAGCGCCAGACCAGGAAGTCCCGGCCACGCTGGACCTCAAGCCCCTCCACAAACCCAACGGCCTGATCGCGTTGCCGCAGCTGGGGGGCCGGGAAAAGAGGTCGCCGTCTTCCAAAGTGTCCCTCTCCCCGGCGACGTCCGTGAGCAATATCAAATCCCTCTCCTTCCCGAAGCTCGACTTAGATGAGAGCGACCTGCAGGCGGCGAAGCTCACGAGCACGTACCACAGCGCCGGCTGCCTCCGCAACGGCACCTTCCTCCACACTTTGCCGAGCAAAGCCAGCGAACTGAACGGGCACCACGTGGCTGGGCTGTCCGAGCTCACCGTGGACAGTGGCCCGGAGACACAGACTCTGTCCTCAGTGTCCAGACTGCCTTCCCTGCCCACCTCAGTAGCCTGTACAGAAGAGACGCAGACCCTCACCACAGCCACAGTGGTAAGTGCTGCGCGGGCTAAAAGACTTCCGTTTGGCACTCCAAGGGGAGGGTGGGAAAGTATTGGATCGGGCAGTGGCTATTCAAGGGGAGGGTCGTGCAGTTGCCCTTTTGTTGCTGTTGAGGTTCCAGGGGAGGTTGTCGTCTTGCAACAAGAGCTGCTATCCGGACACCGAGGGTCATGCGGTCTGCAACGCGGCTCGCTTCACGGGTGGAATGAATGCCGTAGGCTGACCCACCAACATCCCTAAAGGTTTCCCTTGCTCGAAAGCCAGTCGAGTCCGACTCTAGGGTTGCGGTGCTCATCCCCGTTTCCAAGCCAAAGAACCAGCGCTGTCCAAAGACGTTTCCTTGGTCATGTGGCCGGCATGACTAGACGTCGAGGCGCACGGAACGCTGTTACCTTCCCACCAAAGCGGTACCTGTTTATCTCCTTGCAATTTCTTGCTTTTGAACGGCTAGGTTGGCAGGAGCTGGGGCCGGAGACGGGAGCTCACTCCGTCATGCGGCACTCGGGTCTTGAACTGCCAAACTACCGACCTTCCGGTCTGCAGTTCAGCGTCTTAACCACTGAGCCACCAACACCCCTTCTTACCCTCAAAGCGACCTCAGCCCGTTTTTTGCATCCCTGCAGTTCGGGGATCTCCAACCTGTGGAATTCTAGAATTTTGAGACAGGGTGGTGGGCACATTTGCAGCATAGCTGCTGCAGGAAGTCTGAGTCAGCTACAAAAGAGCTGACCAGAAAATGGAAGGGAGTGAGGTTATGTGTAACTCTTAATAGTGCTTCTTCAGCATTTCTGGCAGAAGCTTTACTTAACAAGATGCTTTTTTTTTTTTTTTTTTAAAAATGAACATACCACTGATCTAAAATATTTTCTTGGTGGGCGCCAGGAAAGGTGTTGGGGGGGGGGGTCTCCACGATGCCCACAGGCACCGCCTTGGGGACCCCCGCTGCAGCAGTCCTGTTGCCGATGCTGGTTGGGTTCTGTGGATCCATCCTGCTAAGGGTGGCGCTTTTCTCTGATTCGGTGAGCTTTCCGTGGTTGGTCAAATGATCGTAATAAAGAATGAGCCAACGGGCTTTCCCCAGGTGCCAAGAAATCCCCGTGTGTGGGGGGAAGGCTTGCCGTGAAGGAGTTGTCCCACCCTTTCTGGAACAGATCTGCCGCTTGCAGAACTGGCTAGTGAGGTTCGCTGGCTTTCCCGATGGAGCAGGTTTTGGCCAGCCTGCTTAGGAAACATCGAGGGGGCTGCAACGCCGACTGGTGCTTGTTGTATTCCTCCGTCTCAAGGAGCGATGACGGGACCCTGGCTCGGAGCCGTTTGCAGAGGGTAGAGGGTGGATTTCTCTGCAGAGATTATCCTGGTTCTGTGTCTGTGTGGATTAGGCTTAACTCTATGGTAAAAATAACTTCCAGGGCACGCTGGGCCCCTCTTCCGAGGAACGACTCCTCGATCTGAGAGTCTCTGGCCGCTTAGCTGCTTTCCCTGTAATGGAGCCAGCTGGCACCTGCCTTCCGCCTAAGCTCTCCCTCGAGCCTTGCCTGCCTCTCGTTGGAAATCCTCTTTAGGGGGGATTGACTTTCTCATGGGACCCGGTTCTTTTCCCTCCGGTTCTGAATCTCTGGCATGTTGACTCTTCCTGTCTCGTGGATTGCACTCGCGTGTCGAGGCAATCTGACACCTTCCAACTCTGCGATTGTCTTTGGGGGGGGGAGCCTTTAAAATGAGGCAGCCAAGTTGGAAGCCTTGAAGAGTCTTCCATAGTGGTGCGCAAAAAAAAAAAAAAAAAAATCGGCCCGATTCGGATTCGGCAGAATCAATTTCTGCTGGCAAAAAGACTCCTGCATGTCAATTTTGGCAGTTGGAGCACATTTGGGAGTCTTTTGGCCAGTTGAATGTCAGTTTCGGCCCCCTTATATCCCATGGGGCATTGAAGTCAATGGCGAAAAGTAGGGTATATCTGGGGGTTGGAGGGGAGGGGTTGGAGGGAGAGACTCCAAACTCGCAGGGTATCTGCTGGAGCCTCTCCCCAAGATATCCACCAAGTTTCAAGAACATTGGACCAGGGGGTCCAATTCTACGGGCCCTCAAACAGGTTGCCCCCATCCCCTCCATTGTTCTCTATGGTGGGAAGAAAGTTACAAGTGCCTTTTTGGTGGTGGCCCCTGCACTGTAGAATAGCCTTGTGCAGGGGGTTGGACCAGATGGCCCTGGAGGTCCCTTCCCACGCTGTGATTCTGTGATTCACTGCTCTATCCCCCAGGCCTAACGAAGGGGGCATTGACTCCCCTGAGCATATACCCTGAAAACCTTGTTGGCCTTTGGAAGTGCTACTGGACTGGAATTGGGCTCTTCCTCTGCAGACTAGCACGGCTACCCTACTGGAATTAGTCCTTTTCTCCACCTATGAAATGGGAGTATGGATTACCTTCGAATCAGAGTAGTCATCCGGATGAATGAGCTTAGGGAAAGAGCTTTGTAATGAGCCGGGGTCTTATAGTGAAGATTCAGTAGGACGGGTGGTTCCGCTTCAGCGAGCAGGAGTGGGATTCAGATCTTCAAATGGCTTTTGTGTAGGGGGAGTCACTCACTGCAAGTTTGTTTGTTTTTTAAACAACATTGGGGGAAGAAATTCTACTTCAGTCTTAACTCATTTTCTGCTTGCGGGGAGACCTCGCTGCAGGAAAGCAGACAATGTCTGTACGTGTCGTCTCGGGGGCGAGGTGAACGGCATCATTTAAGAGCCTCTGCTTGATTCCACTGCTGAACTACTCTTACAGTAATTTTTTTTCTAATGTACAGTCGATATCTTTCCACCCATAATTTAAACCCATTATTTCGAGTCCTATTCTCTGCTGCCAACAGGAACAGCTCCGTGCCCTCCTCTAAGGGACAGCCCTTCAGATGCTTCAAGAGAGCAGTCCTCCCCCCCCCCCACCTCCTCCAGACTGAACATTCCCAAGTCCCTCTGCCTTTCCTCGGAGGGGCTCTTGGTCTCCAGGCCCCTGATCATCCTTGTCGCTTTCCTCGGCATCCGCTCCATTCTGTCCACATCCTTTTCGAAGTGAGGCCTCCAGAACTGCACACAAGACTCCAAGTGCGGCCTGACCAGTGCAGTGTACAGTGGGACCATGACATCTTGCGACTGGGATGTTGTGCCTCTGTTCAAGACCGCATTAGCCTTTTTTGCCGCTGCAGCACACTGGCTGCGCATATTTAGCTTACAGTCCACCGGTACCCCAAGATCTCGTTCACATGCCTTGCAACCAGTGTTCCCTCTAAGCTGAGTTAGTGTGAGCTAGTTCATAGTTTTTTAGCCTCCGGCTCACACATTTTTGTCTCCGCTCAGGAAGGAGGGCTCCAGAGCAAACTAATTTATGCAGTAGCCAAATCACTCGCTTGCAACTTCAATGCCAGCAGCTCACAAAGTAGAATTTTTGCTCACAAGACTCCAAAGCTTAGAGGGAACATTGCTTGCAACCCAGAAGTGTGTCCTGTATCCAGAATGGATGCTTGCGATTTTTGTTACCCAGATGTAGAACTCTGTACTTATCCTAGTTAAATTGCCTCTTGCTCTCATCCACCCACTTTCCCAGTGCGTTCAGATCTTGTTGAATTCTATATCGTTTGGTGTGTTCGCTGCTCCTCCCAATTTGGTGTCGTCTGCAAATTTGATGAGTAGCCCCTCCACCCCCTCATTCAGGCCACTGATAAAAATATTGAAAAGTACCAGGCCCAGAACCGAGCCCTGTGCCCCCCCCCTGGACAGCCCCCCCCCCCCCCATCCATTGAAATGCCATTGACAACTAGAGATGTAAAATTTCCGGAAATTTTGAAACTCGGAAAAAAAACGTTTTTTTCCTGGGGGAAACGGAAATTTTCGGAAAAATTGAAAACAATGCTACATTAGCACTTCTTTTTCCTTTTCCAGATTGAAAGTCATTCTGTTACTTTAGGGACATAAAATATGACTATGGACATTTTTACATGGCGTGAAATTATCACAACTAGCATATTAAAAATATAGTGTATCCAAACAATTATTACAAACAGAATACCCACCCACATGCAAAAACAAAACTGAAACCTTTTTCTTTTCTTGTGACAACAGCACCTCCTAAAGGAAGAAATGCATCTTGTTCTTGCATTGGAGAGTTCAGTTTGTAACCTAGGACTTGCTTGTCCTCAGTGCACAGAAATTAGATCAATCTGATACCATACATATTTTTTTTAGAAATGATTTGGAAATATTTGAACACCTTGATTTAAAATATTTTATTCATCATGTTAAAATAAAATGTTCCATAATCAATTTTTTTCTTTTTTCAATTTTTCGGAAAAAACCCAAAAAGGCTTCAGGAAAAAACTGAAAAAAACCGTTTCCCCCCCAAATTTTTCCGTTTTTTCCCCCCGAATTTTTCCATTTTTCCCCCCGGGCCTTCACATCTCTATTGACAACTACTCCTTGGGTGCGGATCTCCAACCAGTCCCCTGTCCACCTGACTGTCCTAGAGTCCCAGTCCGCAAGTCTCCAGTTCACCCATTAGAACATCGTGGGGAATCCTGTCAAAACTTTTATTGAAATCCAGGTAAATAACGTTGGTGGCATTCCCGTGATCCAGTGAACTCGTTGAAACGAAAAGGATTTTTGTTCCCATTGGAATAAAAGGGATTTTTCAGCGGAGGATTGCCAAACAACCGGGATTTCCTTAATCTCTGTGTGATTCCATTCTCCCTTCGGGCGTTCTTTCTTCCCAGGAGGGAAGGTGTTCCATGTGTGAGCAGGGAGGTGTTCCATGTGGCTCCGCCTCCTGCTGCAGCGGCCATTTTGGGTGTGGCGCTCTCTCCCGGGGCAGCGCTCCTCACCCCTTCTCCGAATCCCAGAGGCGCCCACAGGCTCAAAGCGGTTCGGGACCCCTGGACCTGGTCCCACTGAGGTTGTGCGTTCCACCTTCTCTCTCCCCCCCCCTTCCAGGCACCTCACCAAAGTTTCTCGACATCGAAAGTGCCCCACGCCACCAGCTGTGCAAACTGGCCTGGCAGCCCCACGTACGAAGAAGACCTGCAGGCCCTTTCCCCCAGCGAGCGGCAGTGCGTCGAGACTGTCGTCAACATGGGCTACTCCTGCGAGAATGTCCTGAAGGCGATGAAGAAGAAGGGGCGGAACATAGAGCAGGTGAGAGGCCCGGAGCGCGTCCTGTCTCACCGCTTGAGCGCGTGAAGGAGGTGCGTCTGGCTGGACGGCGGGCCTGCGTTTGACCAAGGTTGAGTGGTAGGCTGGGGTGGCTACTAGCCATGGTGACTGCCTACGGGACCGCCTCTCCCCGTATGTGCCCCGAAGGGCCTTTCCTTCCTTAGATCAGCACCGTCTAGTAGTCCCCGTCCCAAAAGATGTCCACCTTGCCTCAACCGGGGCCGGGGCCTTCTCAGCCCTGGCCCCCGCCTGGCGGAACAGGCTCCCACTTGGAACAGGGCCCTGCGGGATTTGTTACAGTTATGTAGGGCCTGTAAAGCGGAGCTGTTCCGCCAGGCCTTTGGTTGAGGGAGCGGACATCATAAGAACATGAGAGAAGCCCATGTTGGGTCCGGCCAACGGCCCATCCAGTCCAACACTCTGTGTCACACAGTGGCCAGAAAGACCAGGTGCCCTCAGGAGGTCCAGCAGTGGGGCCAGGACACCAGAAGCCAGTGTTCCCCCTAAGCTGAGTTAATATGAGCTAGCTCACAGTTTTTTTAGCCTCTGGCTCACACATTTTCACCTTTGCTCAGGAAGGAGGGCTCCAGAGCAAACTGATTTATGCAGTGACCAACTTGCTCGCTCACAACTTTATCACCAGTAGCTCACAAAGTAGAATTTTTACTCACGAGACTCCACAGCTTAGAGGGAGCATAGCTAGAAGCCCTCCCACTGTTGCCCCCCTTCCCCAAGCACCGAGAATACAGAGCATCCCTTGCCCCAGACTGAGAGTTCATATCTGTACCTTGTGGCTGATAGCCACTGATGGACCTCTGCTCCATATAAGAACATAAGAGAAGCCAATGTTGGATCAGGCCAATGGCCCATCCAGTCCAGCACTCTGTGTCCCACAGTGGCCAAAAATACCAGGTGCCATCAGGAGGTCCAGCAGTGGGGCCAGGATACTAGAAGCCCTCCAACTGTTGCCCCCACCCCCAAGCACCAAGAATACTGTGCATCACTTGCCCCAGACTGAGAGTTCCTACCTATACCTTGTGGCTAAGAGCCTCAAATAACACCAAACATCAAATAACATCTGCCTCCCCTGCTTCAAGCGCTCTCGGGTGCCAGGCAATATTCCCTCTAAGCTGTGGAGTGCCGTGAGCAGAAATTCTACTCTGTGAGCTCCTGGCATTAAAGTTGCGAGCGAGCAATTTGGCTGCTGCATCAGTTAGTTTACTCTGTAGCCATCCTTCCTGAGCGAAGACAAAAAGGTGTGAGCTGGAGGCTAACAAACTGTGAGCTAGCTCACACTAACTCTACTTAGAGGGAACCACTGGTGCCAGGTGCCATCAGATGGCTCTACCGCCCCTCCTGGCATGAGCTCAACGTACTCTGGAACTACTAACTGCTGAGCTGCCACTGTGTATAGGTACTTTTAAATTATTTATTTAATTTTAACCTTGCTTTAATTCATGTTTTAATTGCTCTCTTTCTTATGGTTTTGTGACATATTGGAAGCCGCCCTGAGCCCGCTCTCAGGACAGGGCGGGATATACATCACAAAAATGAATGAATAAATACATAATAAGGGGAACCTCCGTGTCCAGAGGCAGTCAACCTCTCATCCCAGTGCCAGGAGATCACCTCAGGGGAAGGTCTTGGCCTCCCTGTCCTGTTGGCCTTTCAGGGCAACTGGTTGGCCCCTGTGCGAGACGGGAGATGCTGGACTAGACAGGCGAGAGAGGGCTGTTCTTTCGGGAACTGCTGGTAGACGAGCTCCTGGCAGAGTCTTTCTTGGGTGGGCAAACTCGCTCCACGCAAGAGCCACATAGAATGAACGTCAGATGTTTGAGAGCCGCAAGACAGGAACAGATATCACACGCACGTTTTTATTGGGAAATGTGCAGATTTGCTTTTATGTTGACATGAAACGAGATGGCCAAAAATAAAAACAAAAGGGGTAAGAACAGGTATTGATAATTATATTTATATTTATTTATTTGTCTGCTAATGATATTTATTTGTCCGCTAATGATATTTATTTGTCTGAGAGAGAGAGAGAGAAGAAAGAATGAAAGAGGTGGAAAGAGAGAGGGAGAGAAACAGAAACCAGTTTGTGAGACAGTTTGGTGTAGTGGTTAAGTGTGCAGTTAAGTGAAGTGGTTCAGTGCTCGGACCCTGATCTGGGAGAACCGGGTTTGATTCCCCACTCCTCCACTTGCAGCTGCTGGATGACCTTGGGCAAGCCATAGTTCTGACAAGAGCTGTCCTTGAAAAAGAGCAGTTCCTGTCAAGATCTCTTTCAGCCCCACCCACCTCACAGAGAGTCTGTTGTGGGGAGGGGAAGGGAAAGGAGATTGTGAGCCGCTCTGAGACACCTTTGGGCGGGGTATAAATCCAATCTCTTATCTTCTTCTTCTAAACAAAAAAAGCAGATGAGCAGGGAGGAAGCGAGAGAGAGAATGATGAAAAGAAATAATTTAAAGTTTTTTCTTTCTCTGCCCCCCCCCCCCCCCCCCCCGCCCCACAAAGGGCAACGAGCCGGACCGATCAGGGAGGCACGCCTCCCCTTTACTTCCCCAGCCACCCCTCCGGGAGCCGCACAATATGTGTGAAGAGCCACACGTGGCTCCCGATCCACAGTTTGGTCACCCCTGTCATCGAGGTTGGCCCTTTGCCCTGCGTGCCGTTTCGTGGTACCGGGCCCGGGGACTCACGGCAGTCCTGTGGAAGAAAGCGGCACTTGACGTAACTTCTGGCCAGAAAACACTCCCGAAACTCAAGGGTGGGGCCATATCGGGGCTGACCTGTCCGAGGGTGGCCGGCCGGTGCTCTTCACGGCCAGCTGCACACACAGAATGACGCCGTCTGGGGCGTTTAGAAGGTCAGTGCAAAAGAGATCCTTCAAAACCAGCTGTGAGGCTCCGGTTTAGAAGTCTGAGAAGGTCAGACGCACAGTCCAAGAAGCTTGGGCTGGAGGCAATGCTCCCTCTAAGCTGTGGAGTCTTGTGAGAAAGAATTCTACTCTGTGAGCTACTGGCATTAAAGTTGTGAGCCAGCGATTTGGCCACTGCATAAATTAGTTTGCTCTGGAGCCCTCCTTCCTGAGCGGAGACAAAAACGCGTGAGCCGGAGGCTAAAAACCTGTGAGCTAGCTCACACTAATTCAGCTTAGAGGGAACACTGGTTGGAGGTTAGGCAGATGAAGTGTGTCGCGTGGGAGGGTCTGCGGTCGAGACCAATGCGCTGTCTAAGCTGTGGGGTCTTGTGAACAAAAATTCTGCTCTCTGAGCCACTGGCATTAAAGTCGTGAGCCAGCAATTTGGCTCCTGCATCAATCAGTTTGCTCTGGAGCCCTCCTTCCTGAGCGAAGACAAATATGTGTGAGCCAGAGGCTAAAAACCTGTGAGATAGCTCACACTAACTCAGCTTAGAGGGAACACTGGTCGAGAATCTTTGTCTGGGTAGCTCAGAAAAGCTCTGCCACTGGGATGGTGCTGAGCCCGGTAACGCATGCGGAGGAGGTGCCTCAGTTCCTCTCTTGTGTCCTCCTGGCAGGTTCTCGACTACCTGTTTGTCCACGGCCAGCTCTGCGAGAAGGGCTTCGATCCGCTCCTTGTAGAAGCTGCTCTGGAAATGCACCAGTGTTCGGAGGAGGAGGAGGTAAGGGTTTTCGTGCCGCGTGTGTCGCCCTGGCCATGGAGCTGTAGAATTGCTCTGTGAGTCGGCGCCACATTCCCCCGCTGGACTTGCTCTTGTGGTCTGGTGCCGTTGTCAGAGTGGCCCTTGCATTCTGAATACCAGAAGCGATCGCCTTAATCCTTGACCTGTATGAGCCCGTGTTCGGGAGTGGCTGGCCTTCAGCTCTGCGTGCTCCAGGTCCAATAAACTGCCCCTGGAATCTTCACCACTTGACTTCCGCTTCTGGTTAGTGTAGGAAGGGAGAGAGAAACCGGTGGATGTTTGCACCCGAGAGTTTCTTAGGAATTCGCAGTCCGGTTTTCTCTCTCTTTTTTAAAAAAATATTTTATTTATTGGTTTTTATACATTAGTTTTCTGTTATACATGCATCTTAGAGTCATTTATTCCTTTTCCATCCAATTGTACAATCCCGTTTTCTCTCTCTCGATGGGTTCACATCTTGGTCGTCAGAGACTCTGTAGAAAGCCCTAGGGGCCGACCTCCTCAGCAGGCCGTGTGGGAGCAGCGGGTGTCTTTTGTCACAGAAGTCCCTTGGGAAGGGACGGCCCCGCTCCATCGGTCAGGGGCCCCCAACAATGCTCCCTCTAAGCTGTGGAGTCTCGTGAGCAAAAATTCTACTTTGTGAGCTCCTGGCATTAAAGCTGTGAGCGAGCGATTTGGCTGCTGCGTAAATTAGTGTGCTCTGGAGCTTTCCTTCCTGAGCTGTGACAAAAATGTGTGTGTGAGCTGGAGGCTAAAAAACTGTGAGCTAACTCACACTAACTCAGCTTAGTGGGAACACTGCCCCCAACCCTTTTGAGCCTGCAAACACCTTTGACACAGAGAGTACTCCATCTCTCTGTGTTATACCTCTGAGGATGCCAGTCAGAGCTGCTGGCGAAACGTCAGGTCCTACAATGCCAAGACCACGGCCACACAGCCCGGAAAATCGACAACAACCAGCCTTTGGAATTCTGGCACAGGGCGGTTGCTGCACCTGCCAAATGGCTGCCCCCAGAGGCAAAACCAGCCGTCCAACGTCAGGGAGTGGGGCCGCCATACCTGTAATCAGGGGCCATTTTGTAGAAAAAGAGGTGCAGGAGCTCATTAGCATAACTCATTTGCATATGCCACACCCCCTGATATCACCGGAAGTGTGTCAGAAGGCAACACCCAGGCTCCACTGGACTGTTTTGGACTGCTAGCTACTGGGGGGGACATGTGCAGATCTGTCCTCACAGAGGAGGGAGAGCTTGTACCTGAATAAAACTTGGTCTTAAAGGTGCCACTGGACTGTTTTGGATTGCTAGCTATGGGGGGAGGGGAATGCACAGATCTGCCCTCAAAGAGGAGGGATAGCTTGTATCTGAAGGCTGGGGGAAGGGCGGGGGGGGGGGGGGGCTCTGCAACTTACCTGGCTGCGTCTTGCTCTGACTGAGGGCTGCTGGGGGCAGGGGGCAGTGCTTGTTGCATGTGCCCGCCCCCTGGGCTCCTTACTACCGGAGCTCTGCTCCTGTGCGCTCCCGCAGGAAACGACCCCTGCCTGTAATAGTAACTCTTCAACATTTCAGTTGGGAGTTCTGTTTAGCAGGATGCATTCTGAAACAGACAGATTGTTGTTGTCGTGTCGCACACCTGGAGCCGACATTCAGCACACATGGAGCCGACATTCAGTAATGCAGCGGAGGTTCTTGTGCTGCGGGGGCAGCTACTGGTGATGGAACTTAAAAAAAAAAAAATCTGTACGGCTGACCGTGTCTCCAGTGGCCGATCAGAAGCCCTGCTGGATAAGAGCCTCACCTGGCCCCACTCACATTCTAAAAGCACTTGGCGGGTGCCAGGGAAGGTGTTGGCGTGTGCTATAGCGCCCGCAGGCACCGCATTGGAGACACCGCTGTAGGTTCTAAACAGCCTGCATCACCAAAATAGGCGTTTCAGGAGACCACCTGCGGTGTGGCAGTAGAAAAAGGAGGCCGCTGGCTATTCCAAGCTAGTCGTGGTTCAAGGTGGGCTCGTTCACTCTGTTTAGACCCAGAGGCCTCCAGTTGGGTGACCAGATCCCACAGGGGTGATGCTGTCCTATGAGTAGGCTGCCAGGTCCTGAAGCTGAAATACTTTGGCCACCCAACGAGAAGGGAGCTCTCACCGAAGAAGACCCTGATGCTGGGAAAGACTGAAGGTCAAAGATGAAGGGGACGGCAAAGGATGAGATGGTCAGACGGTGTTATTGGTGCAACGGACATGAAATTAAGCGAAGTCCGGAGGACAGGAGGACCTGGCGTGAGGTGGCCCGTGGGGTCGCGAAGAGTCGGACTTGACTGCAACTAAACAACAACTCCTGAAGATGTCCTTTTTAAGAGTTTCAAACGTGGCCTTAAAGAATCTCCTGCGGTGCCATCTTCAGAAAGCGTCGTGCGTATGCAGAACACAGAACTTGGGCTCTTGGTCACCAGCCTTCAAGCTGACTTCCTGGGGCAGGGGTCCCCAACGCGGTGTCCACCAAGGGCATTTAGAAAGTGGGGAGGCCCAGGTGGGCCTTTTGGCCAGGAAGGTTTCTGGTTGAGCACTGGAGATTTGATCGGCTCTACCGGTTTTTAAATCTTTTGCTTTGGGAGCAGCTGCCGACTCCGCACAAGGATCATCACTGTGTGACTGATGGTCAGCTGCCGTAAACATTTCGTGGCTGCACCCTCCACTGGGTCAGAATTCCAAAGGTGCCTGCGGGCTCAAAGAGATTGGGGATGCCTGTCTCAAGGGAATCTTCCCCTCCCCTTGGAAACTGTCTGAGCTTGCCCTACACACACACACACACACACACACACACACACACACAGCCAGTTTGGTGTAGTGGTTAAGTGTGTAGACGTTAACTGGAAGAACCGGGTCTGACAAGGGAGTCATTACTGGCTAAATATCAGGAGAAACTTCCTAACTGTCAGAGTGGTTGAGGAGTGGAATAGTCTGCCTCGGGAGGTGGTGGATGCTCCTTCGCTGGATGTTTTCAAGTGGAGGCTAAACGACTATCTTTCGGGTATGTTGTAGGGTTCTCTTTCGCCTATGCTCCTGCAGGGTGCAGGGGGTTGGACTAGATGACCTGCAAGGTTCCTTCCAACTCTAACATTCTATGATTTTATGATTCCCCACTCCTCCACATGCAGCCAGCTGGGTGACCTTGGGTCAGTTACAAGTACTCTCAGAGCTGTTCTCTCGTGAGCAGTCCTCGACAGAGCTCTCTCAGCCCCACCTACCTCGCAGGGTGTCTGTTGTGGGGAGGGGAAGGGAAAGGAGATTTGTAAGCCACTCTGAGACTCCTTTCGGTAGTGAAGGGCGGGGTATAAATCCAGTCTCTTCTATTTCTCTTCTACTGATCCATCAAGGTCAGTATTGTCTAATCAGAATGGCAGCAGCTCTCCAGGGTCTCGAGTTGAGGTCTTTCACGTCGCATACTACCTGATCCTATTTATTGGAGATGTTGGGGATTGAACCTGGGACTTTCTGCCTGCCAAGCAGATGCCTCCTCTTCAATGGCCACTCCTTGATAGAGGAATCCAGATTCCTAGCCGGCTCTAAGCAAGCTTTTGTTGGTGTGTGTGTGTGAATCGCTCTCTAGAAAACTTTTAACGATGCCTTCCTTCCCTAGCCTTCTCCCCCCCCCCCCCCCGTTTTTTTCCCAGACAGCCGCGCTTCTCCAGCTAATGAGTAAATTTAAAGAGATGGGCTTTGAACTGAAAGACATTAAAGAGGTTTTATTATTGCATCACAACGACCAGGACAATGCGCTGGAAGATCTAATGGCCCGGGCGGGAGGCAGCTGAAGGGGGCACAGAGGAGCCCTGCCCCCCCGGCCCTGCCAGCTAGACCCTTTCGCCATCATCACGTGGCTCTCTCTCTGTGGGCGTGGAAAGGAGTAGGCCGCAAAAAATCCCACCTTTCCGGGATCTGGGAGAGCTGCTCCATCGGCACACCGCCACCCAAGCGGGCCGTTCCCAGTGGAGAGAGCCCAACCCTTCAATTAAAGTCTAAGTGTCCTTTCCCGAGTACTCCCCCCCAACTTTTTTTTTTGGCTAGGCCACAGCGAACCTTGACTGGAGTTGTACATAGCCAGGCCAGGCTAGTTGTTAATTTCCCCCCCCTTCCCCCCCCCCCCCCCCCCCAGTACCTCTTGCACTGGACTCGGCCAGAGAAACGATCCCCTTGGCTCTGAAACGGACAGTTCCTTTGGTCCCTCGAAGCTGCTTTCGTCGTGCGTCTCTGCTTGTACTGAAACACGGATTCTCAGTCGAGATTAACAAACGTCTACCTTGAGTGCAATGGGATTTTTCAGTTTTGTTTGGGGGTGGGTGGGGTGGGATCTGAAAGTTAGTGAAAACACTGGTTCCGAAACTGCCGCTATGCATAGAGAGAAGCCGTAGCTCTTCCTTCAGCGTTCTGGTTCTTGGAACGGGGAAACCAAAACGTCAGCACAGGTAAGCTGTGAAGCCCCTCGATTAGAGCCCCCTTTGCCCAATGGCGACTCTCTAAACCTGGGCCCGGGGGTGGGGAGACCCTGCAAACCTCTCGGCCCTCCCGTCCTCCCCCAGGCCTTCTTAAAATTTACCCGAAAGCGGAAGCTCTCCTGAAGAATCAGCCGACCTGATAACAGTGTGGAAACGAGAAGTCCTCCCTTTCATGCACTTTCTTTTTAATATCCACCGCATTGTTTCCATATCTCCCCCCCCCTTTACACTCCTTATAGTTACATTAATCTATTAACATCTAGTAATAGGAATCCTACCTTTGGTTTGATTTTGAGAGTAAAAAAAAAAGAGCAGTGTATTATGTTGTACATGGTTCAAGATCTAAATGCATAAGATATTAAGCAGTCGATGAATCTCTGAAGTAACTTGCTAAGTATTTTGGTTCTGCAGAAAGGGATACTAATAAAACTTTAAAATGGAGCCAGTGGCGTCTGGATCTTGTGTTTGAGAAAATCCCCGAGTCTGAGACGGTTAAAGCTGATGAAATCTCCAAGAATTCTCTGAAAAGAAGACGAGGAGAGTGTGGCACCCTAGCCCACTCCGGGGGGGGGGGAATCCCTACCCCCAGTTGCCGTCCCGCACTAATGTTACCCCTTTAAAGGGGAACGGGAGACCTCAGAATGCGCCCGCAAGAGCCAGTGGAGACGCCTGTCCCGTCGTCTCTCTCTTCGACCGGAGGTGAGCCCATCTCCGTCCTCTGCTCCGCTCTTCTTCCTCCCCGGTCTCCCTCTCTGTTCCCCTTTTTATCCTCCCCTCCACCCTGTCTCCTGCTCTCACTGGGTGCCGGGCTGTCTCTCACAGGTAGCCCCGCCTCTATAAGAGCTCAGACGCTCTGCCAGGTGCGGGGGTATTCCGAGCGTGGAGGCCATCGCCTGGCTTATCCCGGGCGGCGCGGGAGAACCAGCTGTGTCGGAACATATTTGCTTCGATGGCCTCAGCGGTGGCCTCTCCTGGAGACCTGCCCTATTGACACGTACTCGGGGACGTGCTCTATGAGGTAGCGGCCGGGTTTCCTTCGTGCCGGAAACAGACACCCTGTGAGGTAGGTGGGGCTGAGAGAGCTCTTGACAGAAACGGCTCTTTTTCAAGGACAGCTCTTATCAGAACTACGGCTTGCCCAAGATCATCCAGCCAGGTGAAAGTGGAGGAGTGGGGAATCAAACCCGGTTCTCCCAGATTAGAGTCCGTGCACTTCACCACTACACCAAACTGGCCCCTTGTCTCTTTTGCCAGTGCTTTTCCTCTGGCACCGGCAATAAGCCAAAGAGGGGAAGAAGAGCTATTACGACTTCGTCAGCAGCCAGACTTTCCAAGCCCCCTTAGTTAAGGAGCTGATGTTCTGGCACGCTGCGGTTCCTTAGAGAACTCTTGAGTTGGAAACTTTGGTGGGGGGTGGCTTCAGTGATTAAAGGTGTAAGGCAGGGGTGTCGAACTCATTTGTTATGAGGGCCGGAGCTGGCATAAATGAGACCTTGTCGGGCCGGGCCATGTGTGTCATCAAATGTAATGCCAGGTAGTGGAGATACAAACTTTACGAAGGATACAGACAAACACAGTTAAAGATTTTTTAAACTTTAAATAAAACATTAAAAATGTAATGCCAGTGCTTTACCAGACTCTCAATCGCACCGGAGAGGCTTGCTTATTGACCTCTCCTGTGCAATTGAGGGAGTCTGGTAAAGTAAGCTGTGATGGAGCAGCAGCAGCAGAACTGGAAACGGAAGCAGGAAACAGCCAGGGCCTTGCGGGCTGGATTGCAGCCCTCTGAGGGCCTGATCCGGCCCCCGGGCCACATGTTTGACACCTCTGGTCTAAGGAGCAGCCTCACCCACCCCATGGGGAAGGGGAGCTTGCATTGGAGACGGGGCATAAATGAAAGCTTTGGCCTCCCTGGAAGAATCATTTTGAACTCTGGTACTTAAAAACTTGACTCAAGAGGCCGAAGCACAACTGACCGAGAGCCGTTCGCGGCAAGTTCGTTGGCTCCTGTCTTGCTTATCTTTGTGGGCACTCCATGAAATTGCTGAGCGATCGGGTTAGAACCGATAAAAGGAAGTCCTTCACCCAAAGAGTGATGGAACACATGGGATTCACTGCCACAGGAGGTGGTGGCAGCTACAAGCACGGATGGCTGCAAGAGGGAATTAGATAAGCATATGGAGCAGAGGTCCCTCAGTGGCTATTCACCACAAGGTATAGACAGGAACTCTCAGGCTGGGGCAAGGGATGCTCTGTCTTCTTGGTGCTTGGGGGGGAGGGCAACAGTGGGGGGCTTCTAGTGTCCTGGCCCCACTGCTGGACCTCCTGATGGCACCTGGTATTTTTGGCCACTGTGTGACAC
This sequence comes from Gekko japonicus, assembly GCF_001447785.1. Classification (NCBI taxonomy): domain Eukaryota; kingdom Metazoa; phylum Chordata; class Lepidosauria; order Squamata; family Gekkonidae; genus Gekko; species Gekko japonicus. The sequence continues at coordinate 66,465 of NW_015165935.1, forward strand.
AGAGTGCTGGATTGGATGGGCCATTGGCCTGATCCAACACTGGCTTCTCTTATGTTCTTATATGGAGCAGAGGTCCATCAGTGGCTATTAGCCACAAGGTATAGATCCAACATTGGCTCCTCTTCTGTTCTTATGGAAACTTGACTGGAAACAGGGTCCGGTGGGTGATACCGAACAGTGAGTTGAGCCACAACCTTGTGGACGTGGCCCCGTTCCTCCGTGACCGATCCGGGTTCTAATTTAGCCGACTACCTCTCAGGCCTGACCCGAAAAGTAAGCAAACAGGAAAAGCATCCACTTTCCCTCTCTTCTTCCTGTATCTGGGATGTGGATTTCTTCCTACTGAGGGTGTGGCCTGGTTGCTGGGGCATTGGGTCCCAGCTTCCACAGCAGCCTGTGCGCGTGTCTTGGAAGGAAATGAATCAAAGTGAAGGCTAGAGGAGTGGTATTGGGAGAGAGTTTTACGGAGACCACGGACTGCAAGAAATTCAGACCAGTGGGTTCCAGACCAAATCAAGCCTCAACCGATGCTACCTCTCTAAGCCGTGGAGTCTTATGAACAAAAATTCTACTGTGTGAGCTACTGGCCTTAAAGTTGTGAGCGAGCCATTTGGCTGCTGCATCAATTAGTTTGCTCCGGAGCCGTCCTTCCTGAGCGGAGACAAAAATGTGTGAGCTGGAGGCTAAAAAACTGTGAGCTAGCTCACGCTAACTCAGCTTAGAGGGAACCCTGGCCTTAACTTTCCCTGGAAGCTAATATGACCCAACTGAGACTACTGTACTTTTGGTCATATTATGAGAAGAGTCCCTGGAAAAAAAGAAGAAGAGATTGGATTTATACCCCACCCTTCACTACCCGAAGGAGTCTCAGAGCGGCTGACAAACTCCTTTCCCTTCCCCTCCCCACAACAGACACATTGTGAGCAATGCTCCCTCTAAGCTGGGGAGTCTTATGAGCAAAAATTCTACTTCCTGAGCTACTGGCATTTAAGTTGTGAGCAAATGATTTGGCTGTTGCATAAATTAGTTCATCCTTCCTGAGTTGAGACAAAAATGTGTGAGCTGGAGGCTAAAAAACTGTGAGCTAGGTCACACTAACTCAGCTTAGAGGGAACACTTCCTGTGTGGTAGGTGGGGCTGAGAGAGCTCTAACAGAAACTGCTCTTTTTTCAAGGACAGCTCTGACAGAACTATGGCTTGCCCAGGGTCATCCAGCAGCTGCAAGCGGAGGAGTGGGGAATCAAACCCAGTTCTCCCAGATTAGAGTCCGCGCAGTTGGCCACTACACCAAACTGGCTCACAATCATGCTAGACTCTAAATGGGACGGGCAGGCTCGATCAAGGAAGCTGTGTCCCTCCGTCTGCAAGACCCAAACCAGGCTGTTAATGACAGGACATTTCAGAGGTCGTTAATCCACAGAGTGGCCATGGGTCGGAAGTAACTAGGCAGCACTTAATACACACACGGGCTCTGAAGGCAGCACACCCACTGTTAGTATCTCCTGGCTGCCGGTCCCTGGATTTCTCCTCTGAATGAAATGGGAGCAAATCATTGGCTGAGCCCGAGAGCCGCAGGTGCTACGGTGGCACTGAGATTATACGGCCACAGTGCCGTGACGGTGAAGCTCTTGCTGGTTTAGCAACACTGCATGTGGGTCAGCGTCAAGGGCTGTCAGTTTCTACTCGCCGGTGGCTGTTGCTTCCTTCACTTCGGCTGAAGCATGATGGGGAATACTCCGTGGTGACAGCGTCCCACGCGGCCCTCTCTGACTGGAGGCTGTTTCCGACCCTGTTGCACAGCCCTGGTGGGTCTGTTGATGGGCCGCGTCCCCTACGAGAGAGCTTCTGGAAAAACCTGACACAGCGGAGGCTTCTGCTCCGCTCTGAGCAACTTTCAAGCCTGGGTTTCACGTGATCGGAACTCTCTTTGACACAGTTTGGAACGCTGGCTTGTAAACAGGGTTTTGTTTTGTTTTTAACTGCAGTAAAACGATTTCAGCCAAACAGTATGAAAGTGACACGCGTACTGTGTATTCTAACCACTTTGCTTTGCAGGCGTCTGCATAGGTCCTTGAGAGATGGGCTCGTCTCTTAAAGGGTTGAAACACAACCCAGTCTTAGCAGAAAGTGGGAAGACAACCCCCCCCCCCAAAACCGCTCAGCTTCAAGTACTGTACTAATTAAGACGGCTGATACGCAAGGATTGTAAACGGGTTTTTTTTTAATTCTAGTAAAATGATTTCAGCAAAACGGTACAAAAGTGACACGCGTCCTGTGTATTCTAACCACTTTGCTTTGCAGGCGTCTGCATGGCTCCTTGAGAGACGGGCTCATCTCTTAAAGGTGTTGAAACACAACGCAGTCTTAGCACAGAGTGGGAAGACAAAAAACAAACAAACCCCGAAACCACTCGGCTTCAATTAAGACGGCCACAAGAGCAGAACCAGGCCTGGCAGGTTTGGGTTCGAGCGCTGCCCTTCTGCCGGCCAGGTCAGGGAGTGAATAGACACTCCCAAGTTTTGGGCTGAACTCTCTGCATTTGGTGTCCTTTTTTTTCCCCCAAGGAGAGGACGGGCCGGTTAGATACGTGAAGAGGGGCTAGCGCCGCACTGAAGATGGCGCCGCTCGTGTCCCTGACCGGTGTTTTTTCGTGTGAGATTGCTAAGCCGGGGGTGAGTGGGTGGGGCAGTGAGCCAGCCTTATTGTGAAGGCACTAAGAGCGGAGCTGATGCAACTGTTGTGCCTCAGTCGAGAAAGGGTACAGAAGTGCTTCTTTCGTCCCTTCGCCGCCCCCGCCCCCCAGCCAGGAGAGGCCTAGGGAATCACCTGACAAAGGAGCTCGAACAAACAAGTCGTAGATTAAAACCACCGAAGACATAGAATGCCACGCCTCTTCTTTGCACCCCATCACAGCTTCCTTCTCTTCTCCCGGTTAGCAAAACGTGCTCCGGGAAAGTCCAGGGAAGCTGCCGATTGTCTGCAATTTTAGGCACACCTGTCCTCCTCGACAGGCTAAATCTTGTCTCCTGCGTCTGGCCCCCTCCCCAAATCACGGACGGAGCCTCATCAAACTCACCACGCTGATTACGAGCCAACTTGGTCGCTCTTCTGCAAGCAACGCCAGTCAGCTCCGCCGCCTTACCCGGTCCGCTGCTTTGCCCTGAACTATTTTTGAAATTTAACACAATTCTGTGTTTTGCGTATCGGCTCTTGCAAGGAAACGTCTGCACCAGCTGGCTGCCCAGGAGCCAAGGCGGATGCAAAAAGCTGGTGAATTCGCCATTCCCCTTTGCGCCACGAACGTGGCACGTGCCAGTTCTTGAGGAAGACGTGTGTACAGGGGGCCCAGTGGTTTCCTGCTGCAATCCTTTTGCGTAGAGTGTTGGTTCAAAGGGAGGGTGGGAGGGTGGCACAGTGGGGAGGGTGCCAACACACCACCAGGTGTGAGTGGCGACAGGCATCGTCTCTTGGCCTGCCGCTGCCACCACCCTCGAGCAAACCGAGTCCCTGCAGGAGGCAGCAGCTAGTGTACCTTGCTTCGGACACCCCCGGAGGTTGGAGAACGCAGAGAGCGCCGAGTTCTTAGTTGCGTTGTGTTTACCACAGTCCGGCAGGGCTCCAGGCGGCACATCCTGTAGCACGTTAATCTGTGAAAGGGTTTTGGTGTGAAATGATGCGCAGCTCCCACCTTGGGACTCTCCTCTGTGAAGGCCGTGAGCAGCACTGACTGAGCCAAGACTATGTGGGGAGGGGAGCCCACAGTGCACTCGAGGTTCGGGCACATTCATCAGAGCCATGACGGATTTCTAGAGTAACTCCACACGGGGCTGCCTGGCGGGAGAGTTGAGGCCCGGCCCACTAGCTCCGTTGCCAGCCTCTCCGTCGGCTGTTCCACGTCTTTCCCCCCCAAGTGTGCTTCTTGGAAATGGGGCTGGTCTTCCCTGTGAGTCAGGGGTGGGGCTTCTGCCGTCCAAAACCAAAACTCTCCTTGTGAAGGGAGACAGTGCTGTGAGCA
>NW_015165935.1:71970-72130 GCF_001447785.1 Gekko japonicus
CACTAACTAGTCTGGGACATCGTCCACCTGCAGCCAGAAGGTCCATTCCGTTCTTCTGCCTGATTCCCGACTCTTGCATGTGTTAAGTCAGCTAACAGTGTCAATCTAGCGGATGGAATGTCAGAGAGGGCCCCCAGAGACACAAGCTCCGCTTTGAAGA
>NW_015165935.1:72220-79778 GCF_001447785.1 Gekko japonicus
GCTTTAGCAACCGGGAGCTCTCAGATTTGCCTGCCGAGGACGACGACCTGTCCCGCCCATCTCCCAAGAGCTTTCCACCCTCCCTCCCCCCCGCCTTAACCCAGTTTTTCCGGCCAAGGGGGAAGATGAGCAAAACAACTGACAGCGCCTTCCCCCCCCCCCCCCCCCGCCTTTACCCAGTTTTTCCGCCCAAGGGGGGAAGATGAGCAAAACAACTGAGCTTTTAGTTGGTGCTTTGGGACCTTCAGAGCGGGACCGCTTTCTCCTTCCCCTTCCCCGATGTGCCGGCGGGAAAGCCAACCGCTTGCCGAGTGAATGACACCTGGTAAGCTCACGCCGGGAGCAAGGCTTGGCGCCACACCTGCTTGCGCCGCCCCTCCATCTACGCGGGGCTGCCCTTGAAGACGGCCCAGAAACGACAAGCGATCCGGGAAGCGGCAGTCCGACTGTGGTCAGGGGGCTGGCTGCCGGGAGCACACGTGGCCCATTCCGAAGCAGCTGCACCGGCTGCCGGTCTGCTTCCGAGTTCAATTCAAGGTGCTGGTGGGGACCTTTAGAGCCCTTCGCGACTTAGGACCCAACATCAGGAGGACTGTCTCCTTCCATAGGTCCCTGCGCGCCCCCGATGGAGTTCGGGCAGCCACCCGTTGGCTCTCCCAAGACTTAGGGTGGCCCACCCGGCATGAGCCAGAGCCAGGGCCTTTCCCGATATGGCGCCGGCTCTGAGGAAGGGGCTCCCTGAAGAGGTGAGCCCCCCGAATCCCCGGATATCTTCGGGAGGCGCTGGCAGGCCTGCCTCTTTTAAGGGACCAGGGGGAGGGGAGAGATTTGGGGTTGGCTATTTCGTTTCTGGTTCTAAACCGGCAATGTTTTTAATTATTACTGTAACTACAAGGAATCAGGGAATCACAGAGTTGGAAGGGACCTCCAGGGTCATCTAGTACACCCCCCTGTACAAGGCAGGAAATTCACAAATACCTCCCCCACACACACCCGCCCCCCAGTGACTTCTGCTCCATGCCCAGAAGATGGCAAAAAACCCTACAGGATCCCTGGCCAAAGTGGCCTGGAGAAAACAGAGGAGGAGGAGGAGGAGACGATTGGATTTACACCCCGCCCTTCACTCGGAGTCTCAGAGCGGCTTACAAACGCCTTTCCCTTCCCCTCCCCACAACAGACACCCTGTGAGGTGGGCGGGGCTGAGAGAGCTCTTGACAGAAACTGCTCTTTTTCAAGGACAGCTCTGACAGAACTATGGCTTGCCGAAGGTCATCCAGCCAGGTGCAAGTGGAGGACTGGGGAATCAAAATGGTTCCCCCAGATTAGAGTCCGCGCACTTAACCACTACACCAGACTGCTTCCTGAAAGGCGGGATATAAATGTTTTACTCAACCAATCAATCACCCGGCCGTTGGGAGTGTGCCGGCTCTGCTTTGAGTTGTTGTGGGTGGAGAGGTAGGACGGGGTGCCCGGGCCCAGCTACCGACCAGTGCAGGTATCCGCTGCCCCCCCATAAAACTTGAGATCCGGAAAACTCACCTTCCCGACGCTTCCTTACAGAGTAATCTTTTGGAGGCGTCCTTCAGGCAGCTCTGGGGAGACCGGATGTTCGTCCCCGAATCCTGTTCGGCAGCCTCCGGAGATTTCTGAACGGATCCTTCCGAAACGCTCCTGTACTTAGAGGGCCCTGTTTCCTCACTGCTCAATGTCAGCTCGAACGGCTCTTGCGGAGGGCTGCGCTCCCGTTTCCGGACGGGCTGCGGTGGGGGGCTTTCTCCGGAGGGTTCCTGTTTCTCTGATGCCTTTGAGACAAACGCCTGCTCCAGAGCATCAATGTGCTTCAGCAGCGTCGTGGGTTCGGAGCAGTCTTTCCCACCCAAGCGGAGTGGCCCCGGACCGCTTAACGAGGCAATCGTGGTGGCTTCTGTGTCCGGGGCAACCTCACCGCCCTGCGGGTTGCCAAGAAGCAAAGGGCCTTCCTTCCCTTTCCACGGGGAGAAGACCTCTGCTGGGCCTGGGTCTCGGGCAGAAAACCCGCAAACACAGCCGTGAAGCTCACTCGAGGGGGATGCGTCTCCCAAGGAAGAAAGAGCCTTCGGACTGTAACAAAACTGGGAGAGCCACTTGGCTTGCGGAGAAAGTGGCTGGACAGCCTGCCTTCTGCATGGATCCGTTTCACGCTCGGGGGCTGGAGGAGAGGCTTCATTCCCAAGGAACGGTCTGGGGTCCTCTCCCACTTGCAGCTGGGGGCGAAAGGAGACTTTCTCCTCTCTCTCCTCCTCGTGTGGAGCCTTTCCGTGCCCCTGGTCTGGAGCATCTTCCTCTGCAGCACCTGCCCTCTCGCCATCAAGCAGTGACCCCGTCAACGGAGTCCTCGTTCCTGCAACAAAGTCCAACGGGAATCCCAGAGGTCCGGAGAGGTCGCTTCCTTTCTGGAGCCCCTTTTCTAAATTTCCCAAGCCGTCTTTGACAGAGTCTTCCCTCGGGCAACGGGCAACGCCTCTCGCGGATCCCAGGGCCTGGGCGAAAGGCGAGATCTGGGCCGCCTTCTCTGACCTGGAGCAGCTTGCTTCAGGGCATCCGAAACCGAGACCGATACAGCAGAGCAGATTTCGCCCGAGAGGAGGCTCTTCGGTGTCGCTCCTGTTGCACCCGACGCTGTCTCCTTGCAGGCAGTAAGGCTTCTCTGGCGTGTCGTTCCGTGGAGAGGAATCCAGCACCAAGACGTCTTCTGCGCTCCAGTCGGACTGACTCTTAGGGCTTTCCTCGCCGCTAACGGCCTCCTCCGTCCTCAGTGAGGCCTCCTCTTTACTCTCAAGCAGTTCAAAAAACAGCTCCTGCCCGACCTGGACTTCCCTCCCGTCAGTCCCGCACTCCCTCTGATGGAGGAAAAACGAGCCCTGGCTGCCTCCCGTGGCCGCTTCGGCCTGGGGCTTCCTACGGCTGGGCCCAGGCGAGAAGGAGTCCTCGCTGAAGTCGCTGTCGTCCAGGTCCTCCAGCTGCATGGTCTCGTCTTGGCCCGGGGGGGAGGCAGGAGGCAGGCCGGGGGGCTCGGACTGCGCCCAGACCTCCTGCGGCTTGTACTGGCCCAGGAACCTCTCCAGGGGCTGGCAGTTCAGCTTCTCCTGCAGAATGGGCGGCTGCTGGAACCGCTGGTGGTAAAGGCGGAGGTGCTGCTCCCGGTCCTTCTGCTGCGGCAGGACGCTCATCCACGCTGCGGCGCACTGCTCGGCGAACACCCTCCCGCTGTCTGGCACGTGGGCCGGCAGGGAGAAGCTGGCTCTGGAAATCAGCTGCTTGCGCACCGGTGGGACTTTCCGGCTCCTGACCCGCAGCCGGTCTCCTTGGCTGCCTTCCCTTGCGGTCCTGGGAGAGGGAGCCCCCCGGGCTACCCGGTCCTGCCCGAGGCGGCCGTGGTCAGAACGTGGGACGAGGTCCTCGGGCGTCTTCTTGGCTGGCAGGCCGGCCCCCAGAGCTCCTTTCAGTGGGGCGGGGTGGCTGGGCCAAGCAGTGTCGGGAGGCCCTTTGCGAGCGGCTCCTTTTGGGGTCGAAGAGAGAGGGGGGTTCATCAGGTGGAACAGCGAAGGAGGAGCCTTGGCCACGGATGGAGACTGGAAGCCCAGTTTCACCTTCTTTGGCGAGGACTTCTCCCCTGCTTGCACGCACGGGGAACTCTGGATGCGTTTTGGAGACATGCTTCCGGTTGACCGCCGCCGGTTCACGACTGGCGCGCAGCATCTCATCCCCTTCTTCAGCTCTTTCACCCTGAGTAGGAAAAGCCAGGCGTTAAGAAGGGAGATGCTCTGAGACGACACTCACCTTGTATGACACCGAGTCCGAATTACAGAAACCCATCGCAGCTGTTATCTTACTCCAGTCTTTACACTAGAGCAGGGGTAGCCAAACATGCTTAATGTAAGAGCAACATAGAATAAAGGTCAGATGTCTGAGAGCCATAGGGCATGAACAAATACATAACCCACATGTTTTTATTGAAAAATATGCAAATTTGCTTTTTATTAACATTAAACGAGACTGGCAAAAATAAAAGCAAAAGGGGTAAAACAGATATTGATGATGTCCCTCGAGCCCCACTGGTGGACCTCCTGATGGCACATGGTATTTTTGGCCACTGTGTGACACAGAGTGTTAGACAGGATGGGCCATTGGCCTGATCCAACATTGGCTTCTCTTATGTTCTTATAAGAGGGAGTTAGATAAGCATATGGAGCAGAGGTCCATCAGTGGCTATCAGCCACAAGGTATAGATAGGGGCTCTGGGGCAAGTGATGCTCTGTCTTCTTGGTGCTTGGGGGTGGGGGGCAACAGAAGGAAGGAGATGATAGGGGGAGGGAGCAAGGGAGAAGGGAAGCAAGCAAGGAGAAGGGAAGACCACCCGGGAAGGCACGCCTCCCCTTCACTTCCCCAGCCGCCCTGCCAGGAGACGCAGCACCCGAGCCACAGTTTGGCCAGCCCTTCATGGCAGATATTCAGCCCGAGGACTTCATAATTCATACTCTCTCTCGCCCCCTATGTGACGCCAGCCGTTTCTTCAGGGGATTCTCACATCTGCTGTGGTTTCAAATTAATCATTGTTTGCCTGTTTTAGATTGTTTTAAAGTTGTTCAGGTAGGGTTAAAGCATTCTGGTATGCGAGTTCAGTGGGCCGCTTACTCTGAAGAAGAAGAGAAGAGATTGGATTTATACCCCGCCCTTCACTACCCAAAGGAGTCTCAGAGCGTCTTACGATCTCCTTTCCCTTCCCCTCCCCACAACAGACACCCTGTGAGGTGGGTGGGGCTGAGAGAGCTCTGACAGAAACTGCTCTTTTTCAAGGACAGCTGTGCCAGAGCTTGTGACTGACCCAACATCATCCAGCAGGTGCAAGTGGAGGAGTGGGGAATCAAACCCGGTTCTCCCAGATTAGAGTCCGCACACTTAACCACTGCACCAAACTGGCTCTCTGAAGCAGAACCGGCCGCATTGGGCCAGCAGAAGAACTCCCTCATCTGCAAAGGTCCGCAGAATGCGGGATTCAAGAGCCTACTTGGACTTCTGGCTAATGATTTCAGCGGCTTCCCTTTCTGCAGGATTTCCTCCTGTTTCGACAGGACAAAAACCAGGCAAGTGAAACAGAAGCCGGTGTGCAAAGACAGGAAGGGGCTGGCTGTCTTGCACAAACGAAGGGCGGGCGTTCTTCTGCTGTTCCGAAGGTGGAAAGGAACTAACTAACATGAGCAAGAGAGAAGAGAGTGAATGATCAGGACTCTGAGAGCTCTGTGGCCCCTTCCGGGACTTTCTTCTAAAGGAAGCGCATATAAATTTGCTCGTCAATGCATGAGATCTGTATTTTCTCAATTACACACTGCCGCCTACTTAGCAGCCCCCTTCAGATAAATGCCTTCCCAGATTAAACTGGATGAGCTAATCTTGGCCACCGACCCCGGATAGGCATTAACAATCCAATTACCTGCTCCCAACGATCGTTACCGCATAATGAAGTATGTATCAACTGGAAGGTAGCAAGAAAGAGGAGAGAAGAAGAGATTGGATTTATACGCCGCCCTTCACTACCCGAAGGAGTCTCAGAGCGGCTTACAGTCTCCTTTCCCTTCCCCTCCCCACAGCAGACATCCTGTGAGGTAGGTGGGGCTGAGAGAGCTCTGACACAAACAGGAAGTGGTGGGTGCTACAAGCATGGACGGCTTCAAAAGGGAATTAGATAAGCATATGGAGCAGAGGTCCATCAGTGGCTATTAGCCACAAGGTATAGCTAGGGGCCTGCGCACTTAACCACGACACCAAACCCTCCTGGATCAGATCCCGAGATCCATTTAGCCTGGCAGCTTCCCCATGCTGGCTCAGTGCCTCCACGAAGCCCACAAGTAAGAACACACGGACATGTGACGCTGCCTTCCACTGAATCAGACCATCAGTCCCTCAAGGACAAAACTGCCTACTCAGATGGACAGCGGCTCTCCAGGGTCTCAGAGTATGGACTTTCACATCACCCACTACCTGGTCCTTTTTAACTGGGGATGCCGGGGATTGAACCTGGGACCTTCTGCCTGACAAGCAGAGGCTCTTCCACTGAGCCACAGCCCCTCTTTACAGCTCTCCAGGGTCTCAGGCGGAGGTCTTTCACATCACCTGCTGCCTGGTCCTTTCTGGTCCTTTTCTAACTGGAGATGCCGGGGATTGAACCTGGGACCTTCTGCATGTCAAGCAGAGGCTCTTCCACTGAGCCACGACCCCTCTTGACAGCTCTCCAGGGTCTCAGGCGGAGGTCTTTCCCATCACCTGCTACCTGGTCCTATTTAACTGGAGATACCGGGGATAGAACCTGGGACCTTCTGCCTGCCAAGCAGAGGCTCTGCCACTGAGCCATGGCCCCTCTTTACAGCTCTCCAGGGTCTCAGGCGGAGGCCTTTCCCATCACCTCCCGCCTGGTCCTTTTTAACTGGAGATGCCGGGGACTGAACCTGGGACCTTCTGCATGCTGAGCAGAGGATCTTCCACTGAGCCACAGCAGACCTCTCACTTCTTTGACGCCAGAAAGCAAACTGGCATTGTGAGGTTGTTTTGCCTCTGCACATGGAGGTTCCATTCAGCAATCAGAGCTACTGTGGATTAAGGATGAATGAAAGAAGAGGAGAAGAAGAAGAGGAGGAGGAGATTGGATTTATACCCCGCCCTTCACTACCAAAAGGTGTCTCAGAGCGGCTTACAAACTCCTTTCCCTTCCCCTCCCTACAACAGACACCCTGTGAGGTAGATGGGGCTGAGAGAGCGCTGACAGAAGCTGCTCTTTTCAAGGACAGCTCTGGTCAGAACTGTGGCGGCCAAGGTCATCCAGCAGCTGCGAGTGGAGGAGTGCGGAATCAAACCCGGTTCTCCCAGATTAGAGTCCGCCCACTTAACCACTACACCAAACTGGCATGGGGAAGGAAAGGAGGAAAGAATGGGAGAGGTGGAAGGTGGACACACTCAGACTCATTTCCGTACTAATCTCGCCCCAAGCACCATCTCTCTTTCTCTCCTGGCCCCTTTGTTGCCTTCCCCCTACCCTCTCCATAGTCAATGTGATGCCTAGAATACCCCGTCCCCAGGGGTCATTTCGTAGAAAAAGACGTGCAGGAGCTCATTAGCATAGCTCATTAGCATGACTTATTTGCATATGCCTGACATCACCGGAAATGTGTCAGAAGGCAACACCCACCGCTCAGGCTCCGCTGGATTCTTTTGGATTGCTAGCTATTGGGGGGGCAACGTGCAGATGTGTCCTCACAGAAGAAAGAGAGCTTATCTCTCCTTATATATAATTGAATAGTGGGTGCCAAAGTTCTAAAATGCACTCCTTTAGTGTATGGACGCTTGAACTGTCAGTCAGAAGACGCTGGCTGGGTTGACTGGCTGCTTTGTGCAGTCCCGCCCAGCATTTCAAGGTCTTTTGCATATGGAAGCTGATTGGACTTCACTGCATTCCACACCTCAAACTCACCCCCCTCCCCGCAAGGCAGTTGGAATGTCAGTTGCATATGGAACCTTCAAGGTCTTT
>NW_015165935.1:81037-82680 GCF_001447785.1 Gekko japonicus
TGCAGATCTGTCCTCGCAGAGGAGGGAGAGCTTGTACCTGAATAAAACTTGGTCTTAAAGGTGCCACTGGACTGTTTTGGACTGGGGGGCCAGGGAGGGCTCTGCAGCTTACCTGGCTGCTTCTTGCTCTGACTGAGGGCTGCTGGGAGCAGGGGGTGGGGCTTGTTGCATGTGCCCGCCCCCTGGGCCCTTTACTGCCGGAGCTCCGCTCCTGTGCGCTCCTGCAGGAAATGACCCCTGCCCGTCCCCCAGTCCAACCTGCCAGTATCTTAATCCGCCAGCTAAAGCAGAGTGCGCCACCCCAGTCCAAACCAACTGAGGGTAACCCCATGTGAACTTCCACCTTCACAGGGTTTCCCAGGCAAGAGACGTTCAGAGATGGTTCCCCGCTGCCTCCCTCTTCGTAGCGACCCTGGGCTTCCTTGGTGGCCTCCCATCCGAGTACTAACCGGGGCTGAGTTGCAAACAGCGGCTAGACTGCTACCGGTCAAGAAAGTTGGAGCTTTGGATTTCTTGCATCAGGCGAGGTTGGACTAAATAGTTAAATAAAGCCTCTTCCGGTTCTAGGATTCTATTACGTAAGGACTGGGGTTTCCCCCATTATGTGGTTGTTTACTGCTGTTAAGATGCAGCCGGCTTATGGCGGCCCCAGCAAGGGGGTTTCAAGTTATGTGGTTGTTTACTGTAAAGTGCTATTAAGATGCAGCCGGCTTATGGTGGCCCCAGCAAGGGGCTTTCAAGGCAAGCAGGGGGCTCTCGAGGCAAGTGAGAAGCAGAGGTGGTTGACGCTGCCTTCTTCTGCAGAGCCTTCGTTGGTGGTCTCCCGTCTAAGCCCCGACCCTGCTTTGCATTCAAGCTCCGAGGAGACTGAGCTAGTTTGGGTTATGAGGGCTCCTGCATCGGCCAGCTGCAAGTAAGTTTAAGCAAACGAAGAGTAACTCGGAGAAATGCTCAGACCAGTTCTTGCTCGCAGTGCCGGCCTGGGCCTTTGGCTCTAGAATGATTTTCATTATCCAGTTCGCCAATGCTGGCAAGGAAAATAATGCCGTTTAACAAACTTCCTCTCCCTCCCCGCAGAGCAGGTCATTTCTCATTCTGTGGAGGGAAAACCGGTCTTCCCTGACACGGGACAAGTCTGTCCCCAGCCACCTTTCCCAGGCCCAAAAGGAGAGCGCTCTGGGCATCAGGTGGAGAGGACGACATAAGAACATAAGAAAACCTAAGAGAAACCAAGGCTGGATCAGGCCAGTGGCCCATGCAGTCCAACACTCTGTGTCACACAGTGGCCAAAAACACCAGGTGCCATCAGGAGGTCCACCAGTGGGGCCAGGACACTAGAAGCCCTCCCACTGTTGACCCCCCCCCCAAGCACCAAGAATACAGAGCATCACCTGCCCCAGACTGAGAGTCCCTATCTATACCTTGTGGCTAATAGCCACTGATGGACCTCTGCTGCATATAAGAACATAAGAGAAGCCAATGTTGGATCAGGCCAATGGCCCATCCAGTCCATCACTTTGTATCACGCAGTGGCCAAAAATACCAGGTGCCCTCAGGAGGTCCAGCAGTGGGGCCAGGACACTAGAAGCCCCTCCACTGTTGCCCCCCCCCCCACAGCACCCCGACCACATCACCACCGCTCA
>NW_015165935.1:82835-87836 GCF_001447785.1 Gekko japonicus
AAATACCAGGTGCCATCAGGAGGTCCACCAGTGGGGCCAGGACACTAGAAGCCCACCACTCTTGCCCCCCCCAAGCACCAAGAATGCATCTGTCTCCCACAACAACCGTCCTCTGACCCCCACTGGCTTCAGAATGTCCTCCGGGCAGGCCACTGCCGCTTACCTGTCAGCATAGCGCAAGGTGTTCAGGGTGTGCTCTGTGGCGATGTGACTGGGAGAGACGTTGGCGATCATGCACGTCTTGGAATTGCCGATGAAAGAATCTTTCAGGACCTTGAAGGAGGGAGACGTGATTTATGATCTTTAGTACCCGGTATTTTGGCAAAATAAGACAAGGAAGGCAAACTGCTCCCAAAGTTAAATTGCGTGCAGCCACCCAGAGCGACTCTTGTACTGTCTTTTAGTCCAACGTTTGACCTTGGAAGGATACGAGATGCCACAGCTCCCCCCAAGAGGAACACCTGCTGTCTCCTTGGGAAACTTACTTAACTGGCTTGTCATGATCTGTGCAGGACTGGGAGCAGGGCCTAGTGCGGCCTGGTCCCAAGAGAGACCTGCATGGCAGTGAGAGCAGGCAGCCTACAGTCCCTATAAGGCTTAGCAACAAGCTATAGCAGTGATGGCGAACCTTTTAGAGACCGAGTGCCCAAACTGCGACCCAAAACCCACTTATTTATCGCAAAGTGCCAACACGGCAATTTAACCTGAATACTGAGGTTTTACTTTAGAAAAAACAACTCACACATTAACTTAAGATGATCCAAACAAAGGAAGGAAAGCAATCCCAAATGCTTTCATTTACTTAAAATTATTTGGCAGAGAATTCGACACTTCAATGATGGTCTGGGCCTGGCTGGGGCGATGGCACGCGTGCCCACAGAGAGGGCTCTGAGTGCCGCCTCTGGCACAAGTGCCATAGGTTCGCCACCACTGGGCTATAGCCAGTGAGAGAGGGAGATTCTGTGATGAGACTGTTGAACTGGGTGAGGAGAGGCGGTCTTAGCCGTTAACTGAGGGAAAACAGGGTGTTCTTTCGGGTCTCTCTCTGCGGCCTGGTCTCACCGTGGGGACAGGCTGGTCTGGGAGAGAGGGAGATCTCCCCTGGGCTCAGCGTGAGTGCCAGGCAGGCTGGGGGCCTGGAAGTAGAAACAGGTAGCTGCGTTAGTTTATGTTTATTTTGCCTTTTCAACCCTGTTATGCCCTCTTTAAGCACCTCGCCTTGCCTTTTTTTCCCTGTCCCAGTGTTGTTTTTAATAAACCCTTCCTGTTTAATTAATTTTCTCTGCCTGGGTCAATCACGCCTGTGTGTTCTCGGCTGAAAAGCACAAAAAGCACAAGCATTTTGCCTGTGCTTCAGCGGGTACCCTGGGCCTTCTCAACGGGGACCTGAAGTCCAGGGTGGCGGCGGTGGAAGGCGGAGACCCCCTGGGGTCATGACATGGCTGATCAGCCTTCACAGTTTTGAATTTGTTCCCTCTCTCCCCAACGTGGCTACATCACATATTACGATTCTGCAAGGGCCTGGAACAGTCTTGGGGAGTTCTCAATACCCAAACAAAACTTCCAACTCCCAGGGGGGTACATACACAGATCCGCTCATTTCTTCTCCTCCTCCTGCCCTCCCTGCTGTAGGCCCAATAAATAACGGGGGAACACCTCTTCCGAGCGGCCACCGGGCCAACTCAGCCTGTGCTCTAACTGACACCGGCAACCAAAGAGGTTGGAACAAAGAAAAAGAAAGTAGAATTTAACGATGCACATCGTGCAAATGTACAAAATGTCGTATATAGCTTAATAATATATTCAGAAGGGCTAAAAAACAACAATTCTGTGGTTCAGAATATAAATACCTACTCCCAGTATAAAGACAACTGTCCATTTACATAAATACAGGCAGGGGTCATTTCCTGCGGGAGCGCACAGGAGCGGAGCTCTGGTAGTAAGGAGCCCAGGGGGTGGGCACATGCAACAAGCCCCGCCCCCTGCTCCCAGCAGCCCTCAGTTGGGCCACGAGGAGCAAGAAGCAGGCAGGTAAGTTGCAGAGCCCGCCCGCCTTCAGCTACAAGCTCTCCCTCCTCTGTGAGGGCAGATCTGCACGTTCCCCCCCCATAGCTAACAATACAAAACAGTCCGGTGGCACCTTTAAGACCAAGGTTTATTCAGGTACAAGCTCTCCCTCCTCTGTGAGGACAGATCTGCACATTCCCCCCCCCCAATAGTTAGGAATCCAAAACAATCCAGTGGAGCCTGAGCGGTGGGTGTTGCCTTCTGACACGCTTCCGGTGATGTCAGGGGGTGTGGCATATGCAAATGAGTTATGGTAATGAGCTCCTGCACTTCTTTTTCTACGAAATGACCCCTGAATACAGGTGTAAAATTAGCTGTTGTAGATTTTCCGGGCTGTGTGGCCCTGGTCTTGGCATTGTAGGACCTGACGTTCCACCAGCAGTTGTGACTGGCATCCTCAGAGGTTGAACACAGAAAGATGGAGTACTCTCTGTACCATTTTCTTCTCACCTTGACACGGAGAGTACTCCATCTTTCTGTGTTATACCTCTGAGGATGCCAGTCAACCATTTTCGTCTCACCTTGACACGGAGAGTACTCCATCTTTCTGTGTTATACCTTTGGGGATGCCAGTCACAGCTGCTGGCGAAACGCCAGGTCCTGCAATGCCAAGACCACAGCCAGACAGCCCAGGAAATCTACAACAGCTAACGAACTCCGGCCGTGAAAACCTTCGACGACATACAAGTGTAAAAGTACGTATTGTCTCTGTAAGAACCAATACCAAATGCGTTTCGGCACCTGGCCTTCCTCAGTGGTATAATTCAAACGAAGCATTAATTTAACAAAGATACATAAAACGAATCATATAGAGAATGGACCTGAAATGAAGGGGGGGAAAGAGAGAGAAAAAAGAGAGAAATAATTCGATCTGTTCAGAAACAAACGTAATTTAAATTTTTGAAATACATGGAACTAGGATAGCTATCTTAGTCACACTACGTGCATAGCTATATTTCACTTTCTTTTTCTTTGTTCCAACCTTTTTGGTTACCTTCCTCGTGCAGGGTTGTGTTTTTCTCCCCTGTCTTTTCTTTCGTTTTTTTACCTGAGTCAACTTGCTTTGCCTGAAGGGAGTGTGAGCATGTTCCTGGTCCAGGGCACGGATGCACTCCTTAAGCTACGGTTAAAAAAAAGAGATAACATCGAGATCACCAACTGTGTTTTTTAAAAAAACTCTACCCTGATTTTTGGCTGAACAGCCACGGGGGCGGGGGAGAGTAGAAAAAATAGTTTTAAACCATGTGTGTGTAAGACTATCAACTTCCAAGAGATTCATGGCAACCCTGTAGGGCAGGGCTGTCAAACTCATTTGTTATGAGGGCCGGATCTGACCTTGTCGGGCCGGGCCACGTGGGTCATAAAATGGAATGCTGGGCAATGGAGATATAAACTTTGTAAAGGACACAAACAGAAAGGTTTTTGGTTTTTTTACTTAAAATAAAAACATGCTTAAAACATTAGCTCTGTAAGCTGCAAACCTCTTTTTGATTTATTGACATTCACCATGGAAATCTCATGCTCAAGAATTTTGAGTCTAGGACCCGGGTTAAAACATGAAATGGTTGAGTGACTGAGAGAGTCTGACGAAGCAAGCTATGATGCAGCAGCAGCAGCAGAAGTGGAAGCAGGAGATGGCCAGTTCCACTGCGGGCCTGATGGAAGACCTCTGGGGGCCTGATACGGCCCCCGGGCTGCATGTTTGACACTCCTGCTCTAGGATTCCTGGTGAATCCTGGTGAAATCCTAGAGTGTCAGTGACATCACTTCAGGGTTTTAGCTAGAAGTGTTTTGTCATCTTCTGGGCATGGAACAGCGGTCACCAGGGTGTGTGGAGGGGGAGGTATTTGTGAATTTCCTGCATCGTGCAGGGGGTTGGACTAGATGACCCTGGAGGTCCCTTCCAACCCTATAATTCTAAGTTGCAGCAGATTCGTGGCAACCCTGGAGGGTTTTCAAGGCGAGAGGCGAACAGGGGTGGTTTCTCATCCCCTGACCCTTCGCAGCCACCCTGGACTTCCTTGGTGGTCTCCTATCCAAGTACTAAGCAGGGACATAAGAACATCAGAGAAGCCAATGTTGGACTAGGCCAATGGCCCATCCAGTCCAACACTCTGTGTCACACAGTGGCCAGAAATACCAGGTGCCCTCAGGAGGTCCAGCAGTGGGGCCAGGACATTAGGAGCCCTCCCACTGTTGACCCCCCCCCCCAAGCACCAAGAAGACAGAGCATCACTTGCCCCAGACTGAGAGTTCCTATCTATACCTTGTGGCTAATAGCCACTGATGGACCTCTGCTCCATATGCTTATCTAATTCCCTTTTGAAGCCGTCCATGCTTGTAGCCGCCACCCTGTGGCAGTGAATTCCATGTGTTAATCACTCTTTGGGTGAAGAAGTACTTCCTTTTATCCGTTCTAACCCGACCGCTCAGCAGTTTCATGGAGTGCCCACGAGGACAACACTGCTTCGCTTCTGATGAGATAAAGGTAGCCTGGTTCGTCCAGGTCAGGGCTAAAAATCGTGTGCTGTCAACCCAGAACCCAGTCACGGCGAACCTGCCGTTGCCTGCCTCTGCGTAGCAGCGTGGACTTCCTTGGAGGACTTCTGTTCAACTGCTAACCAGAACAGACCCTGCTTGGCTTCTGAGATCGGATGAGATCGGGCTAGCCCGGGCCATTCCGGGTCAGAGCAAATTAAAACAGAAACGCCAAGATCAACCAAATCACAGTTTTTGTTTTTCCCCCCAAAACAGACCTGGACATATCAGAAAACACAACCAGAATACAAAGCAGAAGGTACTGAAAGTAAATCTCTGCTCGGGGCCCACGGCAAGATCACGGTGCCCTGAAAAGCTTAACTTCAGCCCCGCCCCTTCTGACGAAAAGAAAAACAAACAGGCCCCTAAGACTGGCGTTCCACTCCGAGGCGTAGA
>NW_015165935.1:88588-92299 GCF_001447785.1 Gekko japonicus
AGATCAAGGGGGGGTGGAGGACAGGGGGGAACCGGCAGGATGGGGGGGTACTTACCTCCTCCTGCTGCTTCCTCCTCTGCCTCCCCCGCCCCTGCGAGTATCGCGGGTCCACCCCTTGTGCTTATCTAATTCCCTTTTGAAGCCGTCCATGCTTGTAGCCACCACCACTTCCTGTGGCAGTGAGTTCCATGCGTTCATCACTCTTTGGGATCTGATGAGATCGGGCTAGCCCGGGCCATTCCGGGTCAGATCAAATTAAAACAGAAACGCCGAGATCAACCAAATAACAGTTGTTGTTTTTCCCCCCAAAACAGACCTCGACATATCAGAAAACACAACCAGAGTACAAAGCAGAAGGCACTGAAAGTAAATCTCTGCTCGGGGCCCTGCAAAGCTTAACTTCGGCCCCGCCCTTTCTGACGATTAAGAAAAACGAACAGGCCCCTGAGACTGGTGTTCCGCTCCGAGGCGTAAAGCCGCCCCCCGTCCCATCCGGGGACCATCCCGCTTGCCGGAAAACTGCCTGCAGCCCATCTCAGGGAAGTGCACCCGACATGACAATTCAGAACTCACCGCCAGAAGGCTTTGATTTATTTCTGCGCCTTCCATTTTTGTCTGCCTGTCAGAGTCTCTGGCATCAGCTGCTCTTTCGCTGCCCGCCAGATCGATGAACGAGATCCTAGAAAACATTTCAATGTTGCTGTTATTATTACGCTGCTGTTGCGATCACCTTCGCGTCGTCTGAGAGCCAGTGTGGGGAAGAAGGTTCTGGGATATTCCAAGGTTTGAATCCCCACTCTGCCAGCGAAGCTTGCTGGGTGACCTCGGGCCGGTCACACCTCGCCAGTAGTTTCAGAGGACAGATATGTTGGTGTGCAGTAGAAGAACGAGCTTTGAGCCCCTCACGGGGCTGTGAGATTTGCGTCCCACACAGGCCAGTCCCTTCGACAAATAATTAATGGACATCACTCAGACATTAGGAACCACAACATTCAAAAAACAGTTGGGGGGACATTTTACCCTTCCAGGACATTCAGTTTCTGACCTACAAGTAACCGTTCTCTTACAAAGGAATTTCAAAGGGAGATTAGAAAGAGAGACTGTTGAATTACAACTGATAATGAAGCTCAAGACAATGCATCCACCTGGACTGAATCGAGATCTAGGTTTCCTGTCTCATTACCAATGCTGACTTCTCTACACCTATTACCCTTCAGCATCTCTCACCTAATTCCAATCACATCTGCTATTGTCATTTGTCTGCTAATGTCATTCAGCATCTGAGATTATTCCACTTTCCAATAAACAGGACAGTTGGACTCCCATTCTAGTTGTATCTGAAGAAGTGGCAGTGACTCACGAAAGCTCCTCCCTGCCAAAAATGTTGTTAGTCTTTAAGGAGCTACTGAACCCTTGCTCTTTTCTACCACTACAGACAGACAAACACAGATACCCATCTTGAAGTAGCTCATACAGTTGTTGTGAGGGTAAAATGGAAGAGAGAAGAGTGATATAAGTTGCTTCAGGAGTTTGGAGTGGGGCTACACAATAACCCTGTGAGGGGTCAACACAGCCTCACAGCGGAGCAGGGATCTGGCCCGGCGTTTCCCCACTTCCGGGCCAATGCTCCCTCTAAGCTGTGGAATCTTGTGACCAAAAATCCTACTTTGTGAGCTACTGCCATTAAAGTTGTGAGCGAGCGGTTTGGTTGCTGCTTAAATCAGTTTGCTCTAGAGCCCGCCTTCCTGAGCTGAGACCAAAATGGGTGAGCCGGAGGCTAAAAGACTGTGAGCTAGCTCACACTAACTCAGCTTGGAGGGAACACTGTTCCGGACCCAATGCTGTTGCACCACACTGCCTGCAACTCTAGGCTGTTGTCTTTTGATAAGCAGGACAGTAGAACGATTCTACATTCGGGCTGCATAAAATCGGGAAGGAAACAGCCCTGCCCGTGGCCTCCCCCAAAATACTAGCACTTGAGAGCATCCAATGAAGCTGATGGGCAGTAGATTCAGGAGGGACAAAAGGAAATACTGCTTCACTCAACAAGGGATTCAAATACAGAATTCGCTGCCAGAGGATGTGGTGATGGCCACAGGAATAAACAGCTTTAAAAGGGAATTAGACAGATTCATGGAGGAGAAGCCTATCAGTAGCTATTCGCCATGAAGACTGAGGGGGGCCTCCATGTTCACAGGCACTAATCCTCTGAATCCCAGAGCCAGGAAGCAACATCAGGGGAAGGCCTCAGCCTCTCTGCCCTGTTGTTGGCCCTCCAGAGGAACTGGCTGGCCACTGTGTGAGACAGGAGGCTGGAGTAGATGGACCCTCACTGGTCTGATCCATCCACTGTTCTTGCAGGCTGAAGATCTCTGCTACGAAAGCAGGGGAAAATCTGCCTCCGTGAGCATCTTCCATTCATGCCACCACAGGATGCAATCCACTGGGAGTTGCTTATCAGTGTACTTTGGGCAGAAATGAAGCATCGCTCCTATCACAAGATGGGACACTCTCCCTCGGCCTCTCTCACAACAGAGGTGCTACCTGAAGTTGCTTGAAGCCACCTATACCTGGCAGTGGCAAGTCACATTCTGTGTACCAGCTGTGTACCAGCTGAGGATGTACAGCATCCATGCAGGTGCCAAACATTATCGGAGATGGCGGAGTGCAGCGTGGAAGGAGAGAAGAAGAGCTGGTTTTTACACCCCGCCCTTCACTACCCGAAGGAGTCTCAGAGCGGCTTACAAATTCCTTTCCCTTCCTCTCCCCACGACAGACACCCTGTGAGGTGGGTGGGGCTGAGAGAGCTCTGAGAGAGCTGTGATGAGGGCTGAATAACCCTATAAGTTGCTAAACCACGGGCACTCAATGAAATCGCTCAGCAGTAATGGCAAATAGACAATAGGAATGGGATCATTAAAGCCAAGGGCACAGCAAGGAGGGGAAGGGTGTGCTCCCCCCAAGACCTCCGATAAGAGGGAGGAGGGTTTCCTCCTGTTGCAGAGGCTCCCTTTGCAGCACCCAGTTACGGAGGCAACACTGTTCACCTTTCCTTTAAAGGCATGGAGGAAAGACTAGGTAAAGGTTCCCTTGCTCGAAAGCCAGTCAAGTCCGACTCTAGGGTTGCGGTGCTCATCTCGTTTCCAAGCCGAAGAGCCAGCGCTGTCCGGAGACGTTTCTGTGGTCTTGTGGCCGGCATGACTAAACACCAAGGCGCACGGAATGCTGTTACCTTCCCACCAAAGTAGTACCTATTTATCTACTTGCAATTTCTTGCTTTCGAACTGCTAGGTTGGCAGGAGCTGGAACTAGAGACGGGAGCTCACTCCGTCATGCGGCAACTTGGGTCTTGAACTGCTGAACTACCGACCTTCGACAGCCTGCAGTTCAGCGTCTTAACCACTTGAGCCACCGCAGCTCTGGAGGAAAGACTAGAAGTATAAAATAAGGATGCACAGAGGGAATCCAGCAAAAAGAAATATAGAAGAATGTAATAATGTTTAGATCGCGAATCAGAGGAAGTTGCACGGTGGTTTGGGCAAGCAGGTAAAGAAAGGGAATAAGATAATGAGGATAAGAGAGTACTTATATGCTTTCAATGTTTAATTTGATTCTTAGAAAGAGGAGAATATGAAAAATGAAGTGTTAAGATATGCATAAAAATATCTGGATACACAAACACACACTTAATAAAATATCAATTAAAAAAAT
>NW_015165935.1:92312-94627 GCF_001447785.1 Gekko japonicus
GGTCAGAACGGATAAAAAGAAATACTTCTTCACCCAAAGAGTGATGAACACATGGAATTCACTGCCACAGGAGGTGGCGGCAGCTATAAGCACGGACAGCTTGAAGAGGGAATCGGATAAGCATATGAAGCAGAGGTCCATCAGTGGCTCTTAGCCACAAGGTATAGACAGGAACTCTCCGTTTGGGGCAAGGGATGCTCTGTATTCTTGGTGCTTCGAGGGGGGGGGGACAGTGGGAGGGCTTCTAATGTCCTGGCTCCACTGCTGGACCTCCTGATGGCACCTGGTATTTCTGGCCACCGTGTGACTCAGAGTGTTGGGACTGGATGGGCCACTGGCCTGATCCAGTATTGGCTTCTCTTATGTTCTCTTATGTTCTTAAACCCTGACGATTGGGAGAGGGTCATAGGTTTGGCAGGACCCAACCTTGGGGGAGGGGATGTAGCTCAGTTAATTGCCGGCAGCTGCAAGGTTCTGTTATCTGAAGGGAGTGGCAGCAGTCGACAAAAGAGCTTCCTTTCCCTCCCTCTGGCTCTGGCTAGCGCACTGCTGTTTGCTTTGCAGGAGGGACCACAGTATCTATGGCGCTGAGGTGATAAGCCGCCTCCGAAGATGGAATTGATTCCTGTTCTACTGTGACTTTGCTACAGAGCTTGTTATGAGGGCTCACCATGTAAGGCGCTGCGGCTTCCCTTTTAAGAACCGCTAGCCTACCCTGGCAACTGAATGTTTTTATTGCCGACTTCTCAGACGCTGGATGATTTCTGCTCTGCACACATCCTGTGAGTTTAAAGGTTTTTCACTCAATGAAATGAAATAGTGTTTCAAAAAACATTTTGGCTGCGTGCTGAGACTTTTTTTCTGCTGTTGATCTGTTAGTTTACCTGCTGGAGCGTACCCCCAAGGTCAGTTGGACCTGATACAAGGTCACCCAGCTGGCTTCATGTGGAGGAAGAGTGGGGAATCAAACCCAGTTGTCCAGAATGGAATAAGAACACAAGAGAAGCCAATGCTGGATCAGGCCAATGGCCCAATCAGTCCAACACCCTGTGTCACACAGTGGCCAGAAATACCAGGTGCCATCAGGAGGTCCAGCAGTGGGGCCAGGACACTAGAAGCCCCCCCCCACTGTTGCCCCCCCCAAGCACCAAGAATACAGAGCATCCCTTGCCCCAGACCGAGAGTTCCTATCTATACCTTGTGGCTAATAGCCACAGATGGACCTTTGCTCCATATGCTTATCCAATTCCCTCTTATAAGAACATAAGAGAAGCCAATGCTGGATCAGGCCAATGGCCCATCCAGTCCAGCACTCTGTGTCACACAGTGGCCAGAAATACCAGGTGCCATCAGGAGGCCCAGCAGTGGGGCCAGGACACTAGAAGCCCCCCCACACTGTTGCCCCCCCCAAGCACCAAGAATACAGAGCATCCCTTGCCTCATACAGAGAGTTCCTATCTATACCTTGTGGCTAACAGCCACTGATGGACCTCTGCTGCATATAAGAACATACATAAGAAGAGAAGCCAATGCTGGATCAGGCCAATGGCCCATCCAGTCCAACACTCTGTGTCACACAATGGCCAGAAATACCAGGGGCCATCAGGAGGTCCACCAGTGGGGCCAGGACACCAGAAGCCCCCCCCCTTGCCCCCCCCAAGCACCAAGACTACAGAGCATCCCTTGCCCCAGACCGAGAGTCCCTATCTATACCTCGTGGCTAACAGCCTCCGATGAACCTCTATGTTTATCCATAAGAACATAAGAGAAGCCAATGTTGGATCAGGCCAGTGGCCCATCCTGTGGAACACTCTGTGTCACCCAGTGGCCAAAAACACCAGGTGCCCTCAGGAGGTCCAGCAGTGGGGCCAGGACACTTGGTTGCCTCCACCCCCAGGCACCAAGACTACAGAGCATCCCTTGCCCCAGACCGAGAGTTCTTACTCCTCCGCCATTCTTAACCACCACACCACACCACAGACCACGTGGCCCCTAAATGTCCAGAGGCTTAGCGATTGACGGCAAAGAGCAACTGCTGTGGCAAGGAGGACTGGCTCTCCCTGTGAGTCCACGAGGGCCACGTGGCCCCGGGCTCCACGCTGCCTTTAGCCATCTCCAGTGGCTGGAATGTGAGAAGGGGCACTGGGCTTTGTGGTGCATAAAGCTAAGAGGGGGAAAATGAAAGCCCAACCGCTTTGCCCGAAGCTCTCCAAAACGCTCACCTCCCGGACACTCGGTTCACCGTGTCTTTAATCTGAATCTGGATGATGGCGTGCGAGCGAGACGAATCCGAATTTACGCCGGTGGCCCCCGTG
>NW_015165935.1:94679-96804 GCF_001447785.1 Gekko japonicus
AAGGCATTTTATATACCCCCGACCCGTTAAGGACACCTGGGCGCGCAAGATGGAGCGAAAGCATAGCTGGAAATGACAGCGCCCCCCCCCTCAGGATCTTACCCTCTTTGCAAAGCTGCCGTCTACTGAGTCTGACCGTTGGCCCATCAAGGTCGGTCTTGTCTACTCAGACTGGCAGCGGCTCTCCAGGGACTCATGCCGAAAAAAGAATCTTTCCCATCACCTCCTACCTGATTCTTAGATTCAGAGGAGTCAGCTGTGTTAGTCTATTGCTGCAAAACAGTAAAAAGCCCAGTAGCACCTTTAAGACGAACAAACGGCATCTGACAAAGAGGGCTGCGTTTCTCGAAAGCTTATGCGACAATAAAGTCTATCAGTCTTAAAGGTACTACTGGGCTTTTTACTGTTTTACCTGATTCTTTTAACTGGAGAGGCCGGGGATTGAACCCGGGACCTTCTGCATGCCAAGCAGAGGCTCTGCCACTGAGCCATAACCCCTCTTTACGGCTCTCTCCAGGGTCTCAGGCAGAGGTCTCTCACATCACCTCCTGCCTGGTCCTTTTTAACTGGAGATGCTGGGGATTGAACCTGGGACCTTCTGCCTGCCAAGCAGAGGCTCTTCCACTGAGCCATAACCCCTCTTTACGGCTCTCTCCAGGGTCTCAGGCAGAGGTCTCTCACATCACCTCCTGCCTGGTCCTTTTTAACTGGAGATGCTGGGGATTGAACCTGGGACCTTCTGCATGCTAAGCAGAGGCTCTTCCACTGAGCCACGGCCCCTCTTTACGGCTCTCTCCAGGGTCTCAGGCGGAGGTCTTTCACATCACTTCCTGCCTGGTCCTTTTAACTGGAGATGCCGGGGATTGAACCTGGGACCTCCTGCATGCCAAGCAGAGGCTCTTCCACTGAGCCACAGCCCCTATTTACAGCTCTCTTCAGGGTCTCAGGCGGAGGTCTCTCACATCACCTCCTGCCTGGTCCTTTTAACTGGAGATGCTGGGGATTGAACCTGGGACCTTCTGCCTGCCAAGCAGAGGCTCTTCCACTGAGCCACGGCCCCTCTTTACAGCTCTCCAGGGTCTCAGGATGAGGTCTTTCACACCACCTCCTGCCTCGTCCTTTTCACTGGAGATGCCGCGGATTGAACCTGGGACCTTCTGTGTGCAGATGCTTTAGCACTGAGCCACGGCCCCTCTGACAAATCTGTGTACAAACACCATCGTGGGCAGAGAAGGGTTTCAGATATTTATCAACTCCAACTCAGGGACAGAGTCAGGTTTCTCTACCCCGTCCTCCTAGACTGAAGGCAGTCTGCCACAGAGAGGAACCGACAAGACACACCACACCAAAATGCATGTAAAACAGATGGCAGAAGGAGAACTGGACAGGGCCAGAAGAGAACCCTGTTCCTCTTCTGCTCCCGGTGGCAAGTCCATTCGTCCACACAGCCTCCTACAAGTCAACCTCGTTCTGACCGCCGTGCAAACAGCAGAAGGTGCTGCAGGAGATGCCTAAGAGAGCTGGAGACCAGTGTTCCCTCTAAGCTGAGCTTTTTTTTTAATCAGTCCAGTTACCTTTATTGGCATGTAACCCTTGCAAACCCATATACAACAAAAAAACAACAACCACAGCATAGAACAATATTTGCAAAATACAGAAACAAGGAATTACCAAGTAAGTATAAAAGGTAAAGGTTCCCTTGCTCGAAAGCCAGTCGAATCCGAGTCTAGGGTTGCAGTGCTCATCTCCGTTTCAAAGCCGAAGAGCCAGTGCTGTCCGAAGACGTTTCCGTGGTCATGTGGCCGGCATGACTAAACACCAAGGCGCATGGAACGCTGTTACCTTCCCACCGAAGTGGTACCTATTTATCTACTTGCAATTTCTTGCTTTCGAACTGCTAGGTTGGCAGGAGCTGGAACTAGAGACGGGAGCTCACTCCGTCATGCGGCAACCCGGGTCTCGAACTGCTGAACTACACCACCGAAGTGGTACCTATTTATCTACTTGCAATTTCTTGCTTTCGAACTGCTAGGTTGGCAGGAGCTGGGGCCAGAGACGGGAGCTCACTCCATCATGCGGCACACTCGGGTCCCGAACTGCTGAACTACCGACCTTCCACAGCCTG
>NW_015165935.1:98177-98332 GCF_001447785.1 Gekko japonicus
TACTCCATTTAATCGGTTAACCTCACCTCTGGCACTAGAGTCTCATTACAGACCACCATCAGTTTGGTCATTTCGGGCTGTTCCAACCATTAAGAAGTCTCCCAATCCACCAAAAAGAGCCTCTTCTGTAGCTCCCACTTCAGAGTCCAGGCAGT
>NW_015165935.1:98764-111439 GCF_001447785.1 Gekko japonicus
TCTCGCCAAAGAGAGGGCTCTACGGAGTTTGGGGGTGTGAAGTTGGTACAGGTAAGAGGCAGGTTGGCCGACTTTAGGAGATATTCCAAAATACAGGGGTGAACAGGTTTTATTAGCAGCATTATACAGTGAATGTAGCTCAGAACAAAGTAGATTGGCTCTTATAATGGAAAAAGCCTCAGATTCAGGAGTAAGGAATCTAAGGTGATATCCAGGGATTTAATTTTGGATTCTATATAGGTAATCCAGTTAGAGTCATTAGATTCCAGTAGAAGCTGATAGGTGTAACTAGAAGGCCCCTTTAAAGTCCAGAAAGGCAGCATAAAGCTTGGCCTTTCCTCTTTTTGTATATTTATTTATCAAGTGAGAGAGGAGTGTTCCCTCTAAGCTGAGCTAGTGTAAGCTAGCTCACAGTTTTTACGCCTCTGGCTCACACACTTTTGTCCTAGCTCAGGAAGGAGGGCTCCGGAGCAAACTGATTGATGCAGTAGCCAAACGGCTCGCTCACCACTTCAATGCCGGCCGCTCACAAAGCAGGATTTTTGCTCACGAGACCCCACAGCTTTAGAGGTAGCCTTGCTGGAGACTCAGGGGAGCCACGTGCAACTGGGGGAGGAGGGGTGGCAGGAAAAGGCCCTTTCTGAGGTCCAAACTCCAGGCCAGTCTGCTGCTGGACCAAGACTACCCGCTGAACCAGCACCACAGAGTCGTTTCAGCATAGAATCACACAGTTGGGACCTCCAGGGTCATCTAGTCCAACCCGCTGCACAATGCAGGAAATTCACAAATACCTCCCTCACACTCCCCCAGTGGCCCCTGTTTCACGGCCAGAAAATGACAAAAAATCTCCAGGATCTCCAGCCAAACTGGCCTGGAGAAAAATTGCTTCCTGACCCAAAACTGGTGATTGGCATTTCCCTGGGCGTGTAAGAAAGGGCCGCGAGAACTAAGCACTGAGGTAACCCTCCCCGCCCTCCCTCTCGTGATCACAGAATCCGCATTGCTGTCAGGTGGCCATCTGGCCTCTGTCTGAAAACCTCCAAAGAAGGAGAGCCCACCACCTCCCGAGGAAGCCAGTCCCACTGAGGAACCACTCTAACTGTCAAGACGTTCTTCCTAATATTTAGCTGAAAACTCCTTTGATTTAATTTCAACCCGTTGGTTCATGTCTGACCTTTTTCAATTTTTCCAATTTTTTTTTTTGGGGGGGGGAAACAAAAAAGGCTTCAGGGGGAAAAAACGGGGAAAAACCGTTCCCCCCCCCCCCAATTTTTCCGAGCCTTCACATCTGTAGGTGGGGGACCCCAGATCCAACCCACGTACTCTGTAGTGACCACTGCTCTAGTGGGCCTAGACTCCTTTGCCGGGAGAAGGAAACGGAGAAAACGGTGAATGCTGTTCTGAACTCCTTGGAGGAAGGACACGATAAAGTGTTACTACTAGTCAGGGCAGCTGAATAGCTCTGACAAGCCTGAGCTTGACAGCGCCTGGAAGCGAAGCAGGATCGGCCCTGGTAAGCACTTGGATGGGAGACTACAGAGGAAGCCCAAGGTCGCTATGCAGAGGCAGGCAAGGGCAAACCACCTCTGCATGTCTCTTGCCTTGACCTGGATGGCCCAGGCTAGCCCAATCTTCTCAGACCTCGGAAGCAATGCAGGGTCTGCCCTGGCTAGTCCTTGGACGGGAGACCACCAAGGAAGCCCAGGGTTGCTACGCAGAGGCAGGCAACGGCCAGCCACCTCTGTTCATGTCTTGCCTTGAAAACCTTACGGGGTCGACAGAAGTTGGCTGCGACTTGACAGCGCTTCGATATTAGACAGATGGATAAAACCACTTCCTATTGAGATATATGTCAAAGTAATAGAGGTAGCAAGCAGTTACTATAGATCAGTTTGATCTGTTTGTCAGACCTAGCTGTCATGCTAGTAATGATGTAATTGCAGCCAGGTGTATTCTAGCAGGTGTTACTCTTTCAGGGCTTGTTAGAGTTACTGATTGCATCACCCTGTTAGAGATTGGCTGGGGTTTAGCATAATAACTATCAGTTTAGTAAGCTGGTGGGGACTTAGTTCTCATACACTAAGGCGCGACATGCTGTTCAATAACCTGTAAATATCTCTATATATATTCACCTTTATAAACTCTCTGTGCACCTTCATAACTGGTCAGTTTCCCGCTTCTTATTTACAACACCCAATACTTCCCTCAACTCTCCTCTGACCCTGGATTATAGACCCATGGGCGAGGCCTCTCTCTCGCCTGTGTTTTCTGTAAAGCACGCAGCCTGTGTGGGCAACTCTAGGAAAGGAGTGATGGCCATGAACGGGCCGGCTTGCTGGCCAGCTTGCCAGGGAAGGATTCCCGAAGCGTCCGACATCTGACGGCAAGCAGGGAGCAAAATCCAGCCGCTCTGTTTCTCCAAAGAAATGTTATATTAATTTTAATCCAATTTCATTCTGTCAGAATTTCAATAAGCGGCGCGGTGGTTATTTTTAGTTCTCTCTCTCCTTCTCTTCTTTTTTCTGTTCTAAAAAAGTCGTTCTCTACCCATTTTCTATTGAACTGCTTGCTGCTTTACCAGACACCGGGCGGTGGGTGGCTAATTGCTGAGAAACACTCTTGGGTTTGGATCCAAAGTTTTACTATCGTCAAGCTAAAGCACGCATCAACACAAAACCAAGAGGAAGATCTTGAAAGGCAATTACCTGCTTTATACCCAACCAAGGTCATTTTGGCTTAGGCTGGCAGCAAAAACCCTTCAAAACGTCGTTCATGTGGAATAAGTACACAGTGGAAATGAACAAGTAACTGAACAAACAAATTGTCTTTTGTGAAGGCTGCGCGTGAACGGAACGGCTTCTACTTGCCGCCGCCCCCCCCCCCCCTCCCCTTCGTTTTCCCTCTTCAAAGGTTTGTGAACCAGAAGCTGAAAAGGCTCAGAAACTGGCAGAGCACAAAGTCTGTAACCCAAAGAGCGTTTTCCTGGGTGTCAGCCCCATTGACTAAAGATGGTACTTATTTCTGAGCAGACCTGCTTAAGAGGTTTTGGAATCATAAGAACATAAGAAGAAGAGTCCTGCAGGATCAGGTTGGTCTACCTAGTTCAGCATCCTCTCTCACACAGTGGCCAACCAGTTCCTCTGCAGGGCCAAGAACAGGACAGGGAGGCCGAGGCCTTCCCCTCATGTTGCCTCCTGGCTGTGGGATCCAGAGGATTAGTGCCTCTAAGCATGGAGGTTCCCCTCAGCCACCATGGGTAGAAGCCATTGGTAGACTTATCCTCCCACGAATCTATCTAATTCTCTTTGAAAGCTGTCTATGCCTGTGGCCAGCACTACTGGCAGCGAATTCCACATTTTTATCACTCTCTGGGTAAAGTGGTATTTCCTTTTGTCCGTCCTGAACCTACTGCCCATCAGCTTCATTGGATGCCCTCGAGTTCTAGTCTTTTGGGAAAGGGAGAAAAATTTCCCTTTGCCAACTCTCTCCACCACGGGGAGATGTTATACTATCTCTATCGTGTCCCCGCTCAGTCATCTCTTTTCTAAACAGAAAAGTCCCAGAGACTCTTCAGCCTTTACTCACAGGGAAGGTGCTCCAACCCCCTCGTCATCTTGTTTGTCCTCCTCTGTACTTTCTCTAGCTCTGTAAAGTCCTTTTTGAGATATGGTGACCAGAACTGTACACGCTATTCCGAATGAGGCCGCACCACAGATCTTTACAGGCGCACTACAATATTGGCCGTTTTATTCTCAATCCCTTGTACTCGGCCACTTCAAACTTTCTCTTGCTTTAGAAGAAGAGAGGAAGATATTAGATTTATACCCCGCCCTTCACTACCCAAAAGTGTCTCAGAGAGGCTTACAAACTCCTTTCCCTTCCCCTCCCCACAACAACAGACACCCTGTGAGGTGGGTGGGGCTGAGAGAGCTCTTGACAGAAACTGCTCTTTTTCAAGGACAGCTCTTATCAGAACTACGGCTTGCCCAAGGTCATCCAGCCTGGTGCAAGTGGGGAATCAAACCCAGTTCTCCCAGATTAGAGTCCGCGCACTTAACCACGACACCAAAGTGGAGGGGAAGGGAAAGGAGATTATAAGCCGCTCTGAGACTCTGAGTGAAGGGCAGGGTATAAATCCAATCTCCTTCTCCTCAGCGTCAAACCAGGTAGGTGGGGTAGGCGGGGCTGAGAGAGCTCTTGACAGAAACTGCTCTTTTTCAAGGACAGCTCTTATCAGAACTACGGCTTGCCCAAGGTCATCCAGCCAGGTGCAAGTGGAGGAGTGGGGAATCAAACCCGGTTCTCCCAGGTTAGAGTCCGCGCACTTAACCGCGACACCAAACTTTAAACGCCAGAGACCCCAGATCCCAAAGAGCCAGCCTTGCGTGAGCGAGCACCGAATTAAGCGTAATCCTCGGGGGTGAAACTGACTAAATGTGGCTCTCTGGATATCACGGTGCTCTACCCTTCCTTTCACTGTCTTGTGAAGAGTCACATATTCAGAACAATTAAAACCTTAAAGCCCCCCAACTCCAAGCTGCTTCTACCTGATGGACCTAAGCATATGGAGCAAAGGTCCATCAGTGGCTATTAGCCACAAGGTATAGATAGGGACTCTGGGGCAAGTGATGCTCTGTCTTCTTGGTGCTTGGGGGGGGGTCAACAGTAGGAGGGCTTCTAGTGTCCTGGCCCCACTGCTGGACCTCCTGATGGCACCTGGTATTTCTGGCCACTGTGTGACACAGAGTGTTGGACTGGATGGGCCTTTGGCCTGATCCAACATTGGCTTCTCTTATGTTCTTATGTCTGGGGCAAGGGATGCTCTGTATTCTTGGTGCTTGGGGGGGGGGCAACAGTGGGGGGGCTTCCAGTGTCCTAGCCCCACTGCTGGACCTCCTGATGGCACCTGGTATTTCTGGCCACTGTGTGACAGAGTGTTGAACTGGATGGGACATTGGCCTGATCCAACATTGGCGTCTCTTATGTTCTTACCATGTACCCCGCCGTCATGTGGCAAGTGTACTGCTCAAGAGCACCTTACTATACGCATCAACTCAGTTGTGGGCAACATTTCCTCACTAGAACTGGCTGCCTACTTGGTTTCATCCAGAAGGTTTTCACTCACAGTGCTCAGCTGAGAGAGCACAAGTCAAGCAAGAAGAAGAAGAGGAGATTGGACTCATACCCTTCACTCGGACTCTCAGAGCGGCTTACAAACTCCTTTCCCTTCCCCTCCCCACAACAGACACCCTGTGAGGTAGGCGGGGGTGAGAGAGCTCTGAGAGAAGTGCCCTTGCGTTAACAGCTCTGACAGAACTACGGCTTGCCCAAGGTCATCCAGCAGGTGCAAGTGGAGGAGTGGGGAATCAAACCCAGTTCCTCCCAGATTAGAGCCTGCGCACTTAACCACGACACCAAACTGGCTTTCAGCAAAGGTACCCCTGACAGCTGAGCCAGCAGGGTCATTCTCAGGAGCTTTGCAAAGACCGTTCTCCTTCATGCACGATCTATAATTTGTTTTAAAAATGGAAAGGAGGAGGGGGAGGAGATTGGAGATTGGATTTATACCAAGTCTCAGAGAAGCTTACAATCTCCTTTCCCTTCCCCTCCCCACAACAGACACCCTGTGAGGTAGGGTGGGGCTGAGAGAGCTCTTTCGAGAACTGCTCTTTGGAGATCAGAACTTGTGACTGACTCAAGGTCATGCCAACAGCTGCATGTGGGGAATCAAAATCCACAAGTTCCTGTATTGTTAGACTGTGTGGCTGGCATGCTCCCAGATTAGAGTCCGCGAACTTAACCACTACACCAAACTGGCTCTTTCAGAAGCTGAATGGGGGGAAATAGGATACTCTTAATCACACTGAGAGACAGCAGGTCTAAGGGCAGACCCTTATAAGATCGATTGCATTTAGTTAATTTGCAATTTTGATCTTAGGATGACGGGTTGGCGGGCTCTGCAGTCCCCTCTCTGTGCATCGAGAACCTCCCGAGTTAGAAGGCACCACCCCGCAAGTCAGAATTACCTCTAGAAGCAAGCTGACGGTATCCACGTGGACTTCCTGCAGCCCGACTATTTGCACGACGTGTTTACTGTCTTCCCGGGCAAAAAGCCTGCAGAGGAAACCTTAGATTAGCAAGGAGATGGACTTGTTTGCTTCGTAACGACCACCTACTGCTTCCTTACTGAGGAGTACAGTTCATACAGGAGACACACAGGGCCTCGGTACACTGAATTCTGTGCATATGCGTGAATGTCCGGTTGGCAGCCACGGATCTGCCTCTGCGAAACCCTTGTAAGGCAACAGTGAGACGACTCCAGCTGGGCTCGAGGTCCACGGCCGACGGCTCCCAACCATCAGTCAGAAGTTAGTTTATTGTATTTATCTGGATGTATAGTCCACTGCATTCTAACGCAGATTGATTGTATAGTTGAGATTTCCTGGGGAGGGTGGATGGGATCATTTCATTTCACACTTGAAAGTTCAGGGGCGGCACACGTTTGCTGAATATATCAGCTAGGACAATCAGCAGCGGAGGGAAAGTTAATTATGTTGATATTTAAATTGTCATCTACTGGCTTCAGAGCTAATAATCCAGAGAGATGGCGGAGTGTTTGCGTTTCCCCTCCCATTAGGGCCTCCTCCCGGTCACTTTCCCTGTTCAAAATCGCTAAGCGGTTCCTTTAGCATGTAAATGTCTGATTCAAGTCTCAGGTCACCTTGCCGAGAAACAAGAACGTGAGCGAACCGCATTATCGGCCCGGCGCAGAGAATGTTAAGGAGTTAGAAGTGCTTGCCAGGAGGGTCGAATGGGAGGAGGGGGTAGGCGATATACCTGGCCAGCAATTAGGTTTATGAGGGGCACATATTACTGATCTTGGGCCAGCCACACTCTCTCAGCCTGCTCTACCCCACAGGGTTGGTGTGAGGATAACATGGAGGAGAAGGGAATGATGTAAGCCTCTCTGGGGCCCCGTGGGGGAGACAGGCAGGATACACATGAATTAAATAAACCAAAAATAAAATCTGTCCCCTTCTGTTGCCGCCATCCGCCAGCAGGTCAAGACTTTTCTGTTTCTTTTGGCTTTCCCCCAATGATCCGTCCTTCTTAACCAATGTCTTAATTGCTGTTTTTAATTGCTTTGCGTGCATTTTAACTTTGCCTTTTAATCGTTTTAACGATGTGTGTTTTGTTTTTGTTTCAACGGTTTTAAAATTGTGATTTTATCATGTGTATTTTAGAGGGTTGGCTGACTTGGTGGCCCTTGGGAGTGAAGAAAGGCAGGGTACAATTTTTGTAAACAGACAACCCTGTAGAATAGATTAGACTGAGTGCCAGCGACTGGCCCAAGGTCACGCAGCAAGCTCCCCTCACAGGGTGGAGATCTGAACCTTGGACTCCCAGATATTCATCAGCCACTCTAATGAGCATGGGTACATACACATGCATGCATTCCAGATGTCTGTCTTTTAAGAAACTTTAATTCAACTTGGAAAGAGCAAGAGTCCAGGAGCAACTTAAAGACGAACAAAATTTGTGGCAGGGTATGCGCATGGTCAAAGCAATGGTATTCCCAGTAGTCATGTATGGCTGCAAGAGCTAGACTGTAAGGAAGGCCGAGCGCCGAAGAATAGATTCTTTTGAACTATGGTGCTGGAGAAGACTCTTGAGAGTCCCCTGGACTGCAAGGAGATCCAATCAGTCAATCCTAAAAGAAATCAACCCTGACTGTTCCCTGGAAGGCCAGATAATGAAACTGAAGCTCAAATACTTTGGCCACCCAATGAGAAGGGAGCCCTCCCTGGAGAAGACCCTGATGCTGGGAAAGATTGAAGGTCAAAGAAGACGGGGACGGCAAAGGATGAGATGGTTAGACAGTGTCATCGACGCAACGAACATGAAATTGAGCAAACGTCAGAGGACAGCGGAAGACAGGAGGGCCTGGCGGGAGCTGGTCCATGGGGTCACGAAGAGTCGGACTCGACTGTGCGACTGAACAACAACAAAATGCGCTTCCGTGAGTCACTGATGCGAGTCTTTTAGGTGCTCCTGGACTCTTGCACTTTTCTGCTGCTACAGACAGACTAACATGGCTGCCCATCTTGATCTGGAAGGCACCACATTCAGCCATCAACCCTGAGATATAAGGACAGATGGACTCGGATTCTAGCTGTATCTGAAGAAGTGAGCCGTGACTCACGGAAGCTCCTGCCCCGCCACAAATTTTGTCTAGTCTTTAAGGTGCTGCTGGGCTCTTGCTCTTCTCTACTGCTACAGACAGACTAACAGGTCTTGATCTAGTTCTACTTGGCTCCCTCTGATTTACGGTCCTTGTCGCAAAGGCTGTGCCTACTCCAAGTACCTCTTCCTTCCATTTAGCAAGTCGTAAAGCTGCCCGCAGTAGATCTCGTAAAAGCTAATCCAGACGTGAAGGTCTTTCCCGGCCTGGGATGTTTCTAAGTGTCGGAAGATATCTCTGGCCGCCAGGGCGTACAGCCCCGGGTTTTGGTGCGAGCCGATCATAGTGTAGGTCTTGCCGGCCCCAGTCTGCCCATACGCAAAGCAAGTGGCGTTGCCGCTGTAACACAAGGAAAGCAATTACCTTATTAAAAACAAACAAACCCAAAACAGCAATCTTTATGTAAAGCCGTAACGTTCAGATAAATGTCTCTGAGATAGTGAAGGTGGCATCTTGCTGGAGGACTAGATTTTACCACCTTCGGCTGATTAGACAGTTGGTCCCCTTCCTCGAACGCAACGATCTGGCATCAGTGATCCACGCTATGGTCATCTCGAGGTTGGACTACTGTAATGCTCTCTACATGGGGCTGCCCTTGGGGCAACTCCGGAAGCTGCAGCTAGTGCAGAATGCTGTGGCCAGGTTGTTGATGGGTCTCCCCGTGAGGGAGCACATCCAACCTGTGCTGAGGTCGCTGCACTGGCTGCCAATAGCATTCCGGATACGCGCCAAGGTGCTGGTTTTGACCTTTAAAGCCCTTAATGGTCTGGGGCCTGCCTACCTGAGGGACCGCCTTTCCCCATATGTTCCCCCGAGAGCACTGAGATCCGGGACACAAAACCGCCTGGTCCCCCCTGGCCCTAGGGATGCTAAGTTAACAGCAACAAGAACCAGGGCGTTCCACCTTGCTGCACCGACGCTATGGAACGAGCTCCCAACTGAAATTCGAGCTCTGCGGGATCTTCAACAATTCCGTAGAGCGGTGAAGACCGAGCTGTTCCGACAAGCGTTCTAATAGCCCTGGCCACACTGGCCGCGCCACATAAGCACTAGCACTTTATACGGATGGCCGCCAAATCTCAACAGGTTGAATTCATTGTAATGTTTTATGGTTTTATGGTATGACATTGTATTAGTTGTAATAACTGGTTTTAATTGTATACTGGTATTATTTGTAAGCCGCCCTGAGCTGCCTTGGCGGGAGAGTGGGGTAAAAATGTGATAGATAAATAAATAAATAAATAAATAGATCTGGGTCCAGGAGGTGTCTGACGAGCAGAGCTCCGACTCTCGAAAGCTCATACCCGGAAACTCTTGTTGGTCTCTTATGCTGCTACAGGACTGGAATCCAGCTCTTTGACCGACACAGCTGGCCTCTCTTGCCGAGGAGGAGATTGGATTTATGCCCCGCCCTTCACTACCCGAAGGAGTCTCAGAGAGGCTTACAATCCCTTCCCCTTCCCTTCCCCACAACAGACACCCTGTGAGGTAGGAGGGGCTGAGAGAGCTCTCTTGAGAACTGGCCTTGAGAGAACAGCTCTGAGAGAACTTGTGACTGACCCAAGGTCACACCAGCAGCTGCATCTGGGGGGGGAGGAAAGGGGAATCGAACTCGGTTCTCCCAGATAAGAGTCTGCTGCTCCTCACCACTAACTAAAATTCTACTTTGTGAGCTACTGGCGTTAAAGTTGTGAGCGAGCGATTTGGCTGCTGCATGAATTGGTTTGCTCTGAAGCCCTCCCTTCCTGAGCGAAGAGAAAAATGTGTGAGCCAGAGGCTAAAAAACTGTGAGCTGGCTCACACTAACTCAGCTTAACAGGCACCTTGTGAGGTAGGAGGTAGAGTCCACTTCTGCAGTTGTATGAAGCAAATTCTGAAGCCAGCAAACTCTGTGTGTGTGTGTGTGTGTGTGTATACACACATACGTACAAAACAAATTGTGAGCAGTGGGTTACATAGCCACAAAATGCAAACATTATTTGTGATATTTCTTTGCAAGGAAGTATTCAAGGTAAGCAGCTAGAACATCCACAGTTAAGAAATCCTGCTCCTGTAATGGGATAATGTGCAAGAGGTCATGCTTGCGAAAGTCTGCATGAAAGCAAAACCAAGGGAGAAGGGGGAACATAAAACAAGCGACGTGCGAAAACAACGGAGACTTTACCGTAAGCAAAAAGCACACGATGAGGCCCTACCCATTGAATATGTGCTGGATGAGGGGATGAGCGGTCTTCATGTACACATCCTGATTGGAACATGCCTCCCCAAAGACTTCGTCAAAGTAAAACACATGCTGGAAAAGCAAAAGGGATATATTTATATGAGAAGGAATCCCCCTCCTTTAATCTGCCCTGGTTGCAAAATGTACAGCCTGGGGCAGGGCTCTTTTTGTAGAAAAAGTCCAGCAGGAACACATTGGCATAATAGACCACACCCAACAGCAGAAACTCATTACCATATTAGGCCGCACCCCCCACGTTACCAGAAGTGTGGTCATCCAGCCACACCCACCTTTTGCTTCTTATTCTGTTTACCTTGTTTGTTGTCAAAACCCAGGGCCTTTTTTGTTTAGCAGGAACTCCTTTGCATGTTAGGCCACACACCCCTAACGTAGCCAATCCTAATGAGTTTCTGCTGTTGGGTGTGGCCTATTATGCTAATGAGTTCCTGCTGGGTGTGGCCAACTCGGGAGCCAGCCGGAACTCTGTTCCTGTGCGTTCCTGCCCCAAAATAGCCCTGGGCTGGGGTAGGGTGCCCATTCAAAACCCAGAGAAATCTGAGCACTTAAACAAAGGGTCCCCAACCCATTGCCCATGGGTGCCAAGATGCCTGCTAAGACCTTTCCTGGTGCAGGTCAAATGTTTTTAGAAAGCGGGTGGGGATTTTGCCTGGGAGGACTTCTGACTGATCACTAGTTATCTGTTGAGGAGCTACTGTTAAGAGTTAGAATCATGCTAAGACCTTTCCTGGTGCAGGTCAAATGTTTTTAGAAAGCGGGTGGGGATTTTGCCTGGGAGGACTTCTGACTGATCACTAGTTATCTGTTGAGGAGCTACTGTTAAGAGTTAGAATCACAGAGTTGGAAGGGACCTCCAGGGTCACCTAGTGCAACCCCCTGCACAAGGCAGGAAATTCACAAACACCTCCCCCTCCACACCCGCAGTGACCCCTGTTCTGTGCCCAGAAGATGACAAAAACCCTCCAGGATTGCTTCCTGACCCCAAAGTGGCCATCAGCATTTCCCTGGGCGTGCAAGAAAGGGCCACGAGAACTAAGCACTGAGGCAACCCTTCCTCCCCTCCTGCTCTGCCCAAGTTCACAGAATCAGCAATGCTGTCAGATGGCCAGATGGCCTCCGTTTGAAAACCTCCAAAGGAGGAGAACCCACCACCTCCCGAGGAAGCCTGTTCCACTGAGGAACTGCTCTGTCAGGAAGTTCTTCCTAATGTTTAGCCGAAAAAGGCAACAGAAAACAACTCCGCCCCATCCTCTACACGGCAGCCCTTCAAGTACTTGGAGTTGGTGATCCTATCCCCTCTCAGTCGCCTCCGCTCCAGGCTAAACATACCCAGCTCCTTCAGCCTTTCCTCAGAGGACTTGGTCTCCAGACCCCTCACCATCTTCGTTGCCCTCCTCTGCACACCTTCCAGCTTGTCTGTAGCCTTCTTAAACTGTGGTGCCCAAAACTGAACACAACACTCTCGGTGAGGTCTAACCAGAGCAGAGTAAAGCAGTACCATCACCTCACGTGATCTGACACTATACTTCTGCTGATACAGCCCAAAATCGCATTTGCCTTTTTAGCTACCGCATCACACTGCTGGCTCATGTTCAGTGTAAGGTCCACTAAGACCCTCCTTCCAGACTCTGCTTGTATCATTTGGGAGAGTTAACTCTCCCTTTTTTAGATTTCAGATTTTTCTGCAAACGGGCTTTTCTCAGGTTTTATAGAAAAATCTGTCTTCTGTCCATGGTCCCAATCTCCAGATTTAAGTATCCACAGATAGTGAGAATGATATACATTGAGAATGATATACACGTGACAAAATGAAAAACGCCCCGACCCTGTAGTGGAGGCTTATGCGTGGAAATGAGTCAGCGAAGCCTTTAATGGTGTGGAGGTAAAGAAGAGCCCACTAAGCCTCTGTTATTGTTTGCTCTCGGTATCCTGACCAGGATACACCCAGGCCTGGCCCGACATGCGAAGCAGTACGGCACACCCACCCATTTAATCCATACAAAAGCATACAGGGATTTCTGAGTGTTAAACGTTGTGCAACAGGCAGACACTCAACAGGCAAAGCTAATAACAGGTTGACTTTTCTGTGTGCTGCTATTTTATGCCTTCTGGAAAGCAAAACCACAGAGTTTCTGATGGCATGATGGTTTCTAGGGGACAAGTAATAAAAAGGTAAATGCATTTTTAAAGCGTT
>NW_015165935.1:111639-115306 GCF_001447785.1 Gekko japonicus
GGGTTGTGTCTGGTGGGGAAAAACCTCTTTAAGCCAAGAATGAGACAGGTACAAGAAGCCCTTGGGAGACCAATATGCCTGTGAATCTCAGATACAGACACACTGCTGTGCCTTAAGCCCAGGTGTTCCTAGCAATGAACGAAATATACCTTTTTAATATGCTCAGAGGCCCATAATTCTGAAGTAGTAGTAGTAGTAGTAGTAGTAGTAGTAGTAGTAGTAGTAGTGGAGGAGGAGTGGCTTTATACCCCGCCCTTCACTACCCGAAGGAGTCTCAGAGCAGCTTACAAACTCCTTTCCCTTCCCCTCCCCCCCCAACAGACACCCTGTGAGGTAGGTGGGGCTGAGAGAGCTCTTTTAAGAACTGCTCGTGAGAGAACAGCTCTGAGAGAACTTGTAACTGACCCAAGGTCACACCAGCAGCTGC
Organism: Gekko japonicus; assembly: GCF_001447785.1. Lineage (NCBI taxonomy): Eukaryota > Metazoa > Chordata > Lepidosauria > Squamata > Gekkonidae > Gekko > Gekko japonicus. The sequence goes on from NW_015165935.1 coordinate 112,067, forward strand.
ATGTGAAGGAGTCCCAGGGTGAAGCTCAGGTGTTCAAAACTTATTCAAGTCCAGAGCTTCGTGTGAAATTCCTGGAGATCTGCGGGGTAGAGTCTGGAGCGGCAGGATTTGGGGAGGGACCTCAGCAGGATATAATACTATATAGTCCACCCTCCAAAGCAGCCATTTTCTCCAAGGGAAACTGATCTCTGTTGTCCGGAGATCATTCCGTGACATCTCCTGGCCTCACCTGGAGGTTGGCAACACTGGCTCCATGCCAAGGGATACAATACAGCAGAAGGCTCTGGAATCAAAACAACACAGCAGGGAGTTGAACAAGAGATTAGCAGGAAAGGATTCCGGCATTCTCAAGAACCCAAACTTTGTATATGCACCAAGAACAAAACACGTCCCGGTAGCAACGTGCCGGTGTGGGGACTGATTCCGGCAATCCGCTAAAGACTGAAAAAATGATCCTCCTTCAACACAGCAGCGCAAAGTCCTTGCAAATAAGGTCAACGGGACGTGAGGGCCTTGGCAGGAGCCAGCTTAGCTTCCTCTTTTAGGTCAGTTTCACGTTATGTAATCTCAGGCTTCGGCTGCTAGGAACCTAAATTAATTGCTCAATTGGTCAAAGTTGAATGCAGAATGGATGACTGTGGGAAGGAGATGGGAGATCAAGGTGGAAGAAATGACAACGGTTTAGCTGCGCCATTTTGCCAGCCTAGTTAAATCGTGATAAAAGGGCTCAGAACTTTATTGTTCAAATCTCTCCAGTAGTTTCCGCAGATGTTGCCAGTGTTTTGACTATGAATGGACAGCCCGCTGGTATTGGACCGAGGTGCCTGAAGAAGCATGCCAAGAAAGACTCTCCGATCTGCAGTTTCAGGAGCGTGGCCGTGTTGGTCTCCGGTAGAAGAGATCGATGCGATTCCGGTAGCAACTTAACAGCCCAACAAGATTTTCATTGTATAGATATTTGATAGTCAAAGCTCAATTTGATTCTTGAAAGACATTTGTCTGATGAAGAGAGCTAGTGTGGCGAAGAAGATGAAGAAGGAGGAGGAGGAGATTGGATTTATACCCCGCCCTTCACTACCCAAAGGTGTCTCAGAGTGGCTTACAAACTCCTTTCCCTCCCCCTCCCCACAACAGACACCCTGTGAGGTAGGTGTGGGGCCGGGAGAGCTCTGACAGAAACTGCCCTTTTCCAAGAACAGCTGTGCCCAGAACTACGGCTTGCCCCAAAATCATCCAGCAGCTGCGAGTGGAGGAGTGGGGGATCAAACCCGGTTCTCCCAGATTAGAGTCCACGCACTTAACCACGACACCAAACTGTGTGTACGAAAGCTTATACCCAGAATAAAACTGTTGGTCTTAAAGGTGCCACTGGACTCAGACTTTATTCTGCTGCTTCAGACCAACACAACTACCCACCAGAATCCGTCTTCATGGAAGGCATGGTGGAAGACTCTATTGGCCAGCATTCTCAGCCCAGCAGAGAATACAATTCCAAGTAAGCAGGCCTAGAAGCAGGCAGACAGAGGAACTGAACCACAGCACATAGTTCAAGCAAACAGAACACAGCCCGATTAAATGCCAGTCAGTATTCTGAACAGTTCTTCTCACTCCCTAGACTACGGGGCCTGTTCTTCGGCAGACTTCCTTTCCCGCTGCTGTCGATCAGAACAGGAATTTGACCTTGGGTAGCAGAAGGCACCGGAGGCACAGAAGAAAAGACTGCTATAGCGAGCAAAAGCATTTACCTCTGATGGGAGGAAACCTGTCGGGAGGGATGAGTTAAGGAGGGGAGGGGAGAAGTGAGTTGCATTGATTGCTGAGACGGAGCCGGTGCCCTGAAGGGCTCCAGGAACCTCGGCCCTCGAGCACTGTGGAAGCTGGCAAGAGGGAATTCGCTAGGTAGGAAGCCCAGCCAGGCCGTCTTTGCTCAGCGCTTAAGCCTCGGGCAATGACCAAGACTTGTTCCCTTTGGAGAAAGAGAAAGTACAGGCAGTGTAGGAGGGACAAGGTTTTAATATTCAGAACTACACGTTTCATTTTTTTTCCACTGCAACTAATGGCCAATTGGAGCTGCGATGGCTCAAGTGGTTAAGACGCTGAACTGCAGGCTGTGGAAGGTCGGCAGTTCAGCAGTTCGAGACCCGGGTGCCGCATGACGGAGTGAGCTCCCGTCTCTAGTTCCAGCTCCTGCCAACCTAGCAGTTCGAAAGCAAGAAATTGCAAGTAGATAAATAGGTACCACTTCGGTGGGAAGGGAACAGCGTTCCATGCGCCTTGGTGTTTAGTCATGCCGGCCACATGACCACGGAAACGTCTTCGGACAGCGCTGGCTCTTCGGCTTTGAAACGGAGATGAGCACCGCAACCCTAGAGTCGGACTCGACTGGCTTTCGAGCAAGGGAACCTTTACCTTTACCTTTAATGGCCAATTACAGACCAGTACTCAATATTTCCTGACCTGGGTGGCCCAGGCGAGCCTGATCTTGTGGGATCCTGGAAGCTCATCAGGGTCATGCAGATTAGGTGTTCTGGTTGATCACCAGCTAAACACGAGCCTGCAGTGCGATGTGACTGTGAAGAAAGCGAATGCACTCTTGGGATGCATTCACAGAAGAAGCATCGTGTCCAGATCACGGGAGGTGGTAGTTCCGCTCTACTCTGCTATGGTCAGGCCTCACCTGGAGTCCTGTGTCCAGTTTTGGGCACCACATTTTAGGAAGGATGTCGACAAGCTCGAGCGTGTCCAGAAGAGGGCAACCAGGATGGTGAGAGGGTTGGAATCCAAGTCTTACGAGGAAAGACTGAAGGAGTTGGGTCTGTTTAGCCTGGGAAAGAGAAGACTTAGAGGGGACATGACTGCAGTTTCGAGTATTTGAAGGGCTGTCCTGCAGAAGATGGAGCAGATCTATTCTCTCTTGCTCTGGATCGCAAGACTAGATCTAATGGGTGGAAATTACAAGGGAGTCGTTACCGGCTAAATATCAGGAGAAACTTCCTAACTGTCAGAGTGGTTGAGCAGTGGAACAGACTGCCTCGGGAGGTGGTGGATGCTCCTTCGCTGGACGTTTTCAAGCGGAGGCTGGGCGGCCATCTTTTCGGTATGTTGTAGGTATGTGGGGCTATCTTTCGGCTGTGCTCCTGCAGGGTGCAGGGGGTTGGACTAGATGACCTGCAAGATCCCTTCCAGCTCTAACATTCTATGACTCTATGATCCCTGGTTGGTACTTGGATAGGAGGCCCC
>NW_015165935.1:115719-116832 GCF_001447785.1 Gekko japonicus
AGAACATCAGAAGAGCCCTGCTGGATCAGACCAGTGAGGGTCCATCTAGTCCAGCATCCCGTCTCACACAGGGGCCAACCAGTTCCTCTGGAGGTCCAACAACAGGGCAGAGAGGCCGAGGTCTTCCCCTGAGAAGAACATCAGAGGAGCCCTGCTGGATCAGACCAGTGAGGGTCCATCTAGTCCAGCCTCCTGTCTCACACAGTGGCCAACCAGTTCCTCTGGAAGGCCAACAACAGGGCAGAGAGGCCGAGGCCTTCCCCTGAGAAGAACATCAGAGGAGCCCTGCTGGATCAGACCAGTGAGGGTCCATCTAGTCCAGCATCCTGTCTCACACAGTGGCCAGCCGGTTCCTCTGGAAGGCCAACAACAGGGCAGAGAGGCCGAGGCCTTCCCCTGAGAAGAACATCAGAGGAGCCCTGCTGGATCAGACCAGTGAGGGTCCATCTAGTCCAGCATCCTGTCTCACACAGTGGCCAGCCGGTTCCTCTGGAAGGCCAACAACAGGGCAGAGAGGCCGAGGCCTTCCCCTGAGAAGAACATCAGAGGAGCCCTGCTGGATCAGACCAGTGAGGGTCCATCTAGTCCAGCATCCTGTCTCACACAGTGGCCAACCAGTTCCTCTGGAAGGCCAACAACAGGGCAGAGCGGCCGAGGCCTTCCCCTGATGTTGCCTCCTGGCTCTGGGATTCAGAGGCTGACTGTTTCTGAATATGGACGTTCCCCTCAAGTCACCATGGCTAGTAGCCATTGAGAGACTTCTCCTCCATGACTCTGTCTAATCCTCTTTTAAAGCTGTTTATTCCTGTGACCATCATTACATCCTCTGGCAGCGAACTCCACATTTTAATCACTCCCTGTATAAAGAATTATTTCCTTTTGCCCGTCCGGAAACTAATGCCCATCAGCTTCGTGGGATGCTCTCAAGTTCTAGTATTTTGGGAGAGGGAGAAGAAGTTCCCTTGGTCAACTCTCTCCACCACCACCCCCGCCTAATTTTATAAACCTCTCTGTCACGTCACGTCCCCCCAGTCATCTCTTTTCTAAACTGAAAAACCCCAGACTCTTCAGCCTTTCCTCATAGGGAAGGTGCTACAATTTATTTTGGAATAC
>NW_015165935.1:117194-130078 GCF_001447785.1 Gekko japonicus
CTCCACTCCCCCCCCCCCCCCGCACCGCCACAAGAGTTATGGCTTCTATTACACCATACCGAACAGAGGGGGAAAAAAATCTTGTGGAGGTAAAATAAGCCTGCACTAAAATGACCATGTAAAAAGTTATCCTGTGCTATCTATTCTCTCTTGCTCCGGACTGCAAGACTAGATCTAATGGGTGGAAATTACAAGGGAGTCGTTACCGGCTAAATATCATTTACTTATTTATTTATTGCATTTTTACCCCACCCTCCCCGCGAACGGGCTCAGGGCGGCCGTATCAGGAGAGACTTCCCGACTGTAAGGGTGGTTGAGCAGTGGAACAGTCTGCCTCGGGAGGTGGTGGAGGCTCCTTCGCTGGACGTTTCCAGGCGGAGGCTGGACGACCATCTTCCGGGTATGTTGTAGGGCCATCTTTCGGCTGTGCTCCTGCAGAGTGCAGGGGGTTGGACTAGATGACCTGCAAGGTCCCAGCTCTAACATTCTATGATTCTATGATCAAGAGGGGGGAGCGAATTACAATACTAGAGCTAAACCTGATTACTATGTAGTATTTTTTTTCTAGTAATGTACTCTCTGCCTGTTGCTATTATATGACAGATGCCCTGGGGTGAAGACACTGAGGAGAGGGACGAGGACAGATGAACAGCCCTTATTTAGGGGGAAGAAGAATAGGATTCTGGAAGACAGAAAAAGGCCCTTTTATTGGTGGCATCTGCTCCCCTTTAACTGGACAGAAACGCAATATGATGTCCAAGTGGAGACAGCGCGGTTGTTCACCTCCTAGCACTTCCAGGAATTTACTTTAACACCCCCGGATGAGGCAGCTGCGCTCTCAGCCACAGAAGCCTACAGCTCTCATCCAACGCTTTTATAATCTCAGAAAGCCAGCTACAGTGGGGCTCATCTTGAAAAAAGCATTCAGAAGAAGAGATTGGATTTATACCCCGCCCTTCACTACCCGAAGGTGTCTCAGAGCAGCTTACAAACTCCTTTCCCTTCCCCTCCCCACAACAGACACCCTGTGAGGTCAGTAGGGCTGAGAGAGCTCTTGACAGAAACTGCTCTTTTTCAAGGACAGCTCTTATCAGAACTACGGCTTGCCCAAGGTCATCCAGCCAGGTGCAAGTGGAGGAGTGGGGAATCAAACCCGGTTCTCCCAGATTAGAGTCTGCGCACTTAGCCAGCGCGGAAGGCACCTGCTGACCTACAGTCCAGGGCGTGGTCGTAAGAACAGACAAGGGCTATTTTGGTGTTTTACTGGACAGCTTCCCTTCGAGTGTCCAAGCGCCATTCATGGTACCACTCTCGACTTGGAACACACACGAACACAAGAAACTGCCTTGCACTTAAGAGTTGCCAGGTGCCCCCTGGCAACTGGCCGGGCGAGGGCAGGGACTTACTGGCAGTGAAGAGAGGCCTAGGCCGGAATTGCTGGAAATGTCACTTATGGCATGCCCTGGGAGCGGTGTCGTCATGACACAGCGATGCTCTGGTATTTGGGTAGACATTTTTACCACTTATACCGGACGTCGTTTTTACCAGAGTTTCTGCCCACGTGCTAGAACACCCCACGTTGCCAGCATCACGGTGACATCACTTCCTGCACGTGCTAGAAGTGATATCGCTGCGTTGCCGGCAATGCCAGTCTCGGCTCCCCTTTGCTGCCAGTAAGTCCCCCCGCTGGCCAGTGGCAGAGGTAGGGGCCCCAGGGCGGGGGATCCCTTGCACCCCCGTGGTGGCCTGGCAAACCTGCCTATACTGAACCAGACCTTTAGGTCCATCAAGGTCAGCATTCCCTATTCAGACTGGCAGTGGCTCTCCCGGGTCCCAGGCAGAGAGGCCTTTCACATCACATTACCTGCTACCTGATCCTTTTAACAGGAGGTCCCAGAGGTTGAACCCGGGACCTTCAAAATGCCAAGCAGAGGTAGAGATGTAAAATTTCTGGACATTTTAAAGCTCGGGAAAAAACCCGTTTTTTTCCGGAAAAAAACGGAAATTTTTGGACAAATTGAAAAAATGCTACATTAGCATTTCTTTTGTCTTTTCTAGATTGAAAGTCATCCTGTTACTTTAGGAACATGAAATATGACTATGGACATTTTTACTTGGCATGAAATTATCATAACTATAAACAAGCAGAATGCCTTATCTATCCTTAGTACCCAACACAAGCAGCATACAATCAAAGCCAGCTATAGTGTGTACTGGAACTCTGTAAAAATAGACGACCTCATGGAGGATAATAGCCACTCCTCCTCCCTAGCCACCTGTGCAGGGTTAAGGGAGGACTGCATAGTCAGGTGGAGCTGAGCACATGAGCACATGAAACTGCCTTATACCGAATCAGTCAGAGTCAGTACTGTCTGCTATGACTGGCAGTGGCTCTCCCGGGTCCCAGGCAGAGGCCTTTCGCATCACATCACCTGCTACCTGATCCTTTTACCAGGAGGTCCCAGAGGTTGAGCCTGGGACCTTCAAAATGCCAAGCAGAGGCTCTCCCACTGAGCCCCAGCCTCTCCCCAAACTGCCTGACACTGCTGATACACCCACTCTCTCCCGGCGTGATCACCCATCAAGATATCTGGAGGGGGCCCGTCTCCTCCCCTCTGTTCTATAAGGTAACAGTACGGAACCACACCTGCTCCCAAGCAGCCTCTGTATTTAAAAGTCCTCCTCTGAAAGACACACCTCAGCCTTATTCATTCCTCCTCTAACAAGCAATGGGGGGGAAATGCTCATTTTCGAAAGAGCCTCTAATGACTTAACGCTCAGGAGCATGGATGGTTTTACTGAATTCGAATTGGTCTTCGTCATCCTATATTTGTATGTTCAGATTTGGGTAGGTATAGACACGCACTGAACCACGAAGTAAAATTCACCATGAATTTTGCCGTTTGGGGTTCGCAAACCGAAGTTTGTGATGCTTTGTGGATGGAGCAGAAAGCAGGTGTTTAAAGGGACTCCCAGTCCCCTTAAAGCCCCGATTTCTGTTCCCTGCAAAAGCTGCAAAAACAGCTGAGTAGCGAGGAGGCACTCCACACCGCTCAGCTGATTCTGGTCGTCTTCTGCAGCCTCTTTAGAGGTTAAAGAGACTGCAGAAGACAGACAGAAAATCAGCTGTGCAGCGGGGAGGCACTCCCTGCCACTCAGCTGTTTTTTGGTTTGTCTTTAAAGGGACTGAACAAGGCAGCCCAAAACAGCTGAGTGGCGGGTTGCAAGCTGCACCCCACTGCTCAGCTGTTTTTCTGGACTTTCTGCAAACCCCGCTGAAAGGGACCCCCCGATTTCTGTTCCCTGCAAAAGCTGCAAAAACAGCTGAGTAGCGAGGAGGCACTCCACACCGCTCAGCTGATTCTGGTCGTCTTCTGCAGCCTCTTTAGAGGTTAAAGAGACTGCAGAAGACAGACAGAAAATCAGCTGTGCAGCGGGGAGGCACGCCCTGCCACTCAGCTGCTTTTTGGTTTGTCTTTAAAGGGACTGAACAAGGCAGCCCAAAACAGCTGAGTGGCGGGTTGCAAGCTGCACCCCACTGCTCAGCTGTTTTTCTGGACTTTCTGCAAACCCCGCTGAAAGGGACCTCTGTGACCCTTTCAACGGGGTTTGCAGGGCCACGAACCACATACTGGTTCGGTTCGCAAACAAACTTCTGGGTTCGGTTCGTGGTTCGGCCAGGAACCACAAACCGCATTTTCCCAGTTTGTGCCCATCCCTAGATTTGTGCTTATCGCTTTCACTCTTCTTCTTCGCACAAAGAAGAACTGGAAATTCTGGAACGAATAAAGATGAGTAAAAACAGCTACTTCGTTACCCTAACATGAAGTCTATTTTTAATCCCTTATTTGACTGTACTGTAAGTGGAGCAGCTTGACGTACATCACGTGAAGTGTTTAACACACAAAGCAAGAGATTTTTGGGAGCCCAAAAGAAAGACAACCTGCAGAATGTATTGGGTGAGATCAACAGCCTCCTTTCTCTCATGAAGCAGGAGAGTTTCTTTATCTTCCACTGTGACGATGTTCACTTCTCCGCGCCGCTCCTCCCTTAAACCCAGCGGACGTTTTCTGACGCACACCCGTATCTTGTCAGTCTCAGTCCAGGGGATTTCTTTCTCAGAGGTATTAGGCCTGCAGAATTAAGGTTTCAGACACCCAGGCGCATGGCAAATAGAAACCAGGCAACATATGAAAGCATGCAAATGAAATGTATGCACAATGTATTCCCTAAAATAGTACATTGGGGCTGGTTGTAAAATTTAATCCCCCCCCTTCTACACCCCCACCCTTGTAGAAGAAGAAGAGAAGAGATTGACGTACATCACGTGAAGTAGTTAACACACAAAGCAAGAGATTTTTGGGAGCCCAAAAGAAAGACAACCTGCAGAATGTATTGGGTGAGATCAACAGCCTCCTTTCTCTCATGAAGCAGGAGAGTTTCTTTATCTTCCACTGTGACGATGTTCACTTCTCCGCGCCGCTCCTCCCTTAAACCCAGCGGACGTTTTCTGACGCACACCCGTATCTTGTCAGTCTCAGTCCAGGGGATTTCTTTCTCAGAGGTATTAGGCCTGCAGAATTAAGGTTTCAGACACCCAGGCGCATGGCAAATAGAAACCATGCAACATATTAAAGCATGCAAATGAAATGTATGCACAATGTATTCCCTAAAATAGTACATTGGGGCTGGTTGTAAAATTTAATCCCCCCCCTTCTACACCCCCACCCTTGTAGAAGAAGAAGAGAAGAGATTGGATTTATACCCCGCCCTTCACTACCCAAAGGTGTCTCAGAGCGGCTTACAAACTCCTTTCCCTTCCCCTCCCCACAACAGACACCCTGTGAGCAGTGTTCCCTCTAAGCTGAGTTAGTGTGACCTAGCTCACAGTTTTTTAGCCTCCAGCTCACACATTTTTGTCTTTGCTCAGGAAGGATGACTCCAAAGCAAACTACTGTATGCAGCAGCCAAATCGCTCGCTCACAACTTTAATGCCAGTAGCCCACAAAGTAGAATTTTTGCTCACAAGACTCCACAGCTTAGAGGGAACATTGCCTGTGAGGTAGGTGGGGCTGAGAGAGCTCTGACACAAACGGCTCTTTTTCAAGAACAGCTGTGCCAGAACTGTGGCTTGCCCGAGGTCATCCAGCAGGTGCAAGTAGAGGAGTGGGGAATCAAACCCGGTTCTCCCAGATTAGAGTCCCAGCACCTAACCACTACACCAAACTGGCTCTCAGCAGAAAGAATGTCCTAGACAGCAGAAAGAACGTCCACCTGTCTTCAAATGTAAACGAGCACAAATGAACTATTATTACCTGGCACATGAATGTGGCACTCCATAGTTATAACCAGAAATATGAGCTACTCTTTGGACAACGGGGTCTTCGGTATCCCCTAACAGAGGGTTGATATTGCTGGACAAATTCGTAGTCGGAAAGTCTAGCTTGCATTCTGTCCAAGTGGCGGGTGCATGCACAATGTCCTTCTGGTGTCTTTTGTACTCTGAGTCATGCCCCAGCACTGTGGCTAAGTCATCTTTATCTCTCCTTGCAAAACAACTGGAGAGTCTACACATCCCAGTTTGGGGGTCTTTTCCTTTGTCTCTTTTGTCCGAGGCAGAACCAAAGTGCAGTTGCCTACGAGGACCAGCTCTGGTAACCTGAGACTGGAAGTAGACAGCGCCTGTCTGAAAGCGTTGCTTGTTTTTCTTAGCCGCTTCCTCTTCCGCCTGCAAGATTTTGATTATTTTAATGAGCTGGAAGAGGTGCTTGCGGTCCTTCATGTTGTGAACCCCCAGCCTGGTGTAATCCTTCATGGAGACCTTGGCAAGTTCGTCGATCTTCTGGAAGCCGAGGGCGGCGAAATTGGGGTAGTATTTGTCGAGTTCTGCCTCGCAGAGGCATTCGTAGAGACACGAGGCCATCTTCAACGGGAGGCAGGCTGAAACAGAAACACAACGCGCAAAAGGTTTCTAAATGGAACCAACAAAGGAAACAATCGTGTACTGCGGCCACAAACCCGCTGTTTGATGCCAACAGTCTGACTGGAAATCCTGAACATATCCCGTGGAAATGGGGAGGGGTCATTCAACAGTACGTGGCGGACTAAGGGAGCCATCTTAAGCCAGCCTACTCAGAAGGAAGTCCCACATTAATCAGCTGGGCTTACTCTCAGGAAAGTGTCCTTAGGACTTCAACCAATCTTGGAGAAACCCCTCTACACACACACACACACACACACACACAAGGTATCTGTAAAGGTTCCCTTGCTCAAAAGCCAGTCGAATCCGACTCTAGGGTTGCGGTGCTCATCTCCGTTTCAAAGCCGAAGAGCCAGCGCTGTCCGAAGATGTTTCCGTGGTCATGTGGCCAGCATGACTAAACACCAAGGCACACGGAACGCTGTTACCTTCCCACCGAAGTGGTACCTATTTATCTACTTGCAATTTCTTGCTTTCGAACTGCTAGGTTGGCAGGAGCTGGAACTAGAGATGGGAGCTCACTCCGTCATGCGGCACCCGGGTCTCGAACTGCTGAACTACTGACCTTCCACAGCCTGCAGTTCAGCGTCTTAACCACTTGAGCCACCGCAGCTCCTAAGGTATCTGTAAATAGGGCTAAAGACCATCGAACCAAAATCCCAGGTTGCTTGGTTTGTCGATATAATTTAGTACAAAGTAAAAGTGAAAACACGAAGTCCCACTTAATATTTATATAGCACTTTTCTTGTTTCTTTTACTTAGTCTCTCTTGGCAATCTGTACACCAACCCTGTAAGGTAGGACCACGTTATTATCATCTTATTGTATGCTGGGGTTACAAGTGGCAACTCCCAAAGTTTCCCAGTGAGTAACCAGCTGAAGAGTTTTGACCTGGGAACTTCTCAGCACTCACTTCTGCTGATCAACATAATACACTTCTTTCAGTGCGTGACACACATTACGAATACAACTCTCCGTTGGTTCAGAGAGGAAACCGATTAAAGTTTTAATCACAGATTCAGTAAACTGCCCAAGAGCTGGCAAGTAAACTGCCTCCCATTCTCAAAACTGCTTGAGAATCTGGGGATTAGAGAAAGAAACAATATTTGTTACACCAGACCAGCGGTTTAGTAAAGAATACTTTGCGGCACTTGTGCTGTGACCAGTTTACACTCCATCCTGTACTCCGCCAAATTATCTTGGAAATAAGGGCTGTAGAGCCCAGCTGATTAACAGAATGGAACTCTGTGGTGGTATGAACATCAGCCACCTAAATAGCCACTAGTTAAAAAACCACAGAGGCCCAAATCACAAATGTTACCCCCCCCAAAAAAAAATGGCTTTCTTTTCCGCAATCAGTGACCAGTAGGCTAAGCATTTCTACCTTCTTTCAGAAGGCCACCCCCTCCCAAAGCACTTTGAGGTGCTGAAGTGTGTAAATGGAACTCATCCATCACTCAACCAATTGGTGAAAAGTCAGACAATTAATCAGTGGGGGGGGGGGGGGATGACAATACACAATTAAGGTACATAGAGAAGTTCGTTCCAGGACTGTACAATCACTTACTTGCATCGGTTGCCTTCTTGTGCTTGCGAGCCTATACAACTGACGCTTCACGCGGCCCCACCGCAGAGTGCCACACTGGCTACAGAAAGCAACGTGCCTAAATTTAGAAGTGCCTTTTCCTGGCCAACCATGTGTCCCAAATGCTCCCCATGGTTAATGATCGAAAGGCTAAGAAATGGATATTGATATGCAACAAAGGCAAAGAGGGCGTTCGCAAGTATTAATAGATAAAAGGTTACACTCCTATCTCAAGCAGGGTCCTGGGCAGGCCACCAATGTCATAATCTAGTACATTTACTCCAAAGCAGATGTTTGCGAGTGGCTAGATACACATTTTCCCCCAAGTCTGCATATCCTTTGTATTTATGTGCAACACATGGCAGTGCAGTTCTCAGGCAGGCATTGACTGCGACATTCTTTGAATTTATTCAGAATAGCTGACACTTCCCTCTCGGGGTTTCGTTAGAGGCATCGCAGGAGCTGCGGCCGCAAAATAATTTGACAGCTTGCAAATACCCAAACTTACAGCTGATTCTTTCTAGTAGCGATCCTGTCTTTTTCCGCTAGAGAGGAAATAATTAAATACATGGTATTTCCTGGCAAATCCCACTATCAGCAACCCAGTGCTTACATAAGAACATAAGAGACGGCAGTGTTGGATCAGGCCAATGGCCCATTCAGTCCAGCATTCTGTCACACAGTGGCCAAAAACAACAGGTGCCATCAGGAGGTCCAGCAGTGGGGCCAGGACATTAGAAGCCCTCCCACTGTTGCCCCCCCCAGCACCAAGAATACAGAGCACCACCTGCCCCAGACTGAGAGTTCCTATCTATACCTTGTGGCTAACAGCCACTGATGGACCTCTGATCCATATGTTTATCTAATTCCCTCTTGAAGCCTCTTGAAGCAGGTCAAACCCTACGCCAACGGATAAATGGACATAAATCTGACATCGAGAATCACAAAACTAAGGAACCTGCAGGAGAACACACTAGCCTTCCTGGGTTGAAGCTGTATGTGACCACTAGTGGTGTTCTGTCAGTTTGGTGTAGAGAGCCAGTTTGGTGTAGTGGTTAAGTGCGCGGACTCTAATCTGGGAGAACTGGGTTTGATTCCCCACTCCTCCACTCGCACCTGCTGGATGGCCTTGGGCACGCCATAGTTCTGATAAGAGCTGTCCTTGAAAAAGACCGGTCTCTGTCAGAGCTCTCTCAGCCCCACCTACCTCACAGGGTGTCTGTTGTGGGGAGGGGAAGGGAAAGGAGTTTGTAAGCCGCTCTGAGACACACTTTGGACTCTGTATTTTCCTATTACGGATCTTGCTGGCTTCTGTATTTTCCTATGAGGGATTATATGACTATATATGCATTTCACTTCACTGACGTCTCCTTTTGTATACATTTTTGGCGGGATATTCAGCTCACAGTTGTTTTCTGTTTTTCTTTGCTATTTCCTACTGTGAGCTGTGCTGTTTGTTGTGGTATGTACTGATCATGACAGACATCTACTCCCACCAGTACCAGAGGTAATAGGCCTCCTTCAACCAGTTGCTGGGGACCACAGGCAGGAAGGATGATGCTGTTGCAGACGTCCTCTTTGTGGGTTTCATAGAGGCAGCTGGTTGGTCACTGTGTGAGACAGAATGCCGGTCTAGATGGAGCACTGGTCTGATCCAGCAGGGCTGTTGTCAAGTTCTTATGTGTTCTAGTGTGCCTTCGAGCAGAGAAGTCGGCCATGAATTGCAGTTCTCGCCACGCAGAAATGAAGCTCTTTTCCCCAGGGTGTCTGTTGTGGGGAGGGGAGGGGAGGGGAAGGGAAAGGAGTTTGTAAGCCGCTGTGAGACTCCTTCGGGTAGGGAAGGGTGGGGTATAAATCCGATCTTCTTCTTCTTCTTCTTCTTCTCCTCCTCCTCTCCTCCTACCGGGTTTGATTCCCCACTCCTCCACATGCAGCCACTGGTGTGACCTTGGGTCAGTCACAAGTTCTCTCAGAGCAGTTCTCTCAAGGACAGTTCTGTCAGAGCTCTCTCAGCACCTCACAGGGTGTCTGTTGTGGGGAGGTGAAGGGAAAGGAGTTTGTCAGCCGCTCTGAGACTCTGAGTAAAGGGCGGGGTATAAATCCAATCTCTTCTTCTTCCTCTTCACCACCTCCTCCTCCTCTCCTCATCCATCTAACTTGAACATGGACACTGGTACCAGAGCTTGCGATGAACCCAGATGCCAACTTTGCTGCCACATACACCCAGACAACATGGATCATCGGACCTAACAAAATTTCCATCTCATTCACTTGTTCATCTTCTAACATTGTATATGCCCTTAAATGCCAACAATGCCCTTCAGTTCTCTACTTAGAACAAGCAGGTCAAACCCTACGCCAACGGATAAATGGACATAAATCTGACATCGAGAATCACAAAACTAAGGAACCTGCAGGAGAACACACTAGCCTTCCTGGGTTGAAGCTGTATGTGACCACGAGTGGTGTTCTGTCAGTTTGGTGTAGTAGTTAAGTGCGCGGACTCTAATCTGGGAGAACCGGGTTTGATTCCCCAGTCCTCCACTTGCACCTGCTAGATGACCTTGGGCAAGCCATAGTTCTGATAAGAGCTGTCCTTGAAAAACAGCTGCCAGAGCTCTCTCAGCCCCACCTACCTCACAGGGTGTCTGTTGTGGGGAGGGGAAGGCAAAGGAGTTTGTAAACCGCTCTGAGACACCTTTGGGTAGTGAAGGGCGGGGTATAAATCCAATCTCTTCTTCTTCTTCACAGGGTGTTTGTTGTGGGGAGGGGAAGGGAAAGGAGTTTGTAAGCCGCTCTGAGACACCTTTGGGTAGTGAAGGGCCCAACAGGAGATGGATGGATCGACTCCGTCAAGGAAGCCGCGGCCCTCAGTTGGCAAGACCTAAGCAGGACTGTTAACAATAGGACGTTTTGGACCTCATCAATTCACAGGGTCGCAGTAAGTCAGAAATGATTTCACAGCATTTAACATATACACACAAATAATCTGCCTTTTTTCCCTAACTGTACAGAGAAAAGAACAGTGGGTTCTCTCTAGAAGCAAGGGAAACCCACATTCTTGTCTTCAGTGCCATCTGTTGGTGGAAATGAGGGGGTGCTGATTTTCCCACCTGATAAATATTTACGTTATTTGCTTATGCATCTAGGAGGCAATGACACCCACAGATGCTCAAAAGAGAGAAACAAGACGGAAAGAGGATAAATGCCGCAAACGGTGAGTGTTATCCTTGAGCGCAGATTTAGCACCTTCCGGAACCCAGCTCTGCTCCAGCCCTTGGAAACTTCTCCGTAAAAATAAACGGCACCAGTTGTGCACATTTGTCGCTCCGTTTTAAGTTTCAGCCCGAGAGACGCAGCTGTTGCTTCCCCCACCCCCGTCCCCCAGGAGGAAAGAACAAAGCAAGGCTGTGTCTTTCTTTCCCAATATGAAGCCCCTTGGCCCTGTTCAAACAACCAGGACACGGCTCCGCCACCTTCTACAAAAACTAGCTCCCTGTGAAGAAAGGTTAAAGAGGTTGGGGTTCTTGAGCTTGGAGAAGCAACGACTGAGGGGTGATTGAGGTTTATCCCTGCTCCAGATGTTTATCCAGTTCCCTCTCGAAGCCGTCCGTGCTTGTAGCCGCCGCCACCTCCTGTGGCAGTGAATTCCATGTGTTCATCACTCTTTGCGTGAAGAAGGACTTCCTTTTATCCGTTCTAACTCGACCGCTCAGCAATTTCCCTTGACTCAAAATGGGCCTCCCCTCCCTACGCATTAATCTTTTCCCCTACTTTGGAAGAAGGAATATGTCAAATCAATTTTGCTTCTCACTTTCTGTGAGTTTTCAAAGTGTGTGTGTGTTTGGAATGGGCAAAACAGGGACTTATAGAGATACGGATTTGTGAGGAGAGATGGGGCGGAGGTTTATAAAGCTCGGCCTGGGCAAGGGGAGCCCTCTATGAATCGGTAGAACTTGGGATCACCCACTTAAACTGACTGGCAGGAGGCTCAAGATCAGCATGTGAAAGTTCTGTTTTGCACAATGCAAGTGTTCATGGATGGGCTTCTCTACTAAAAAATTATGGGGATCTCCAGTAGCTTGGACGGGCTTTACGGGGGCAATAGAGACTTTTGTGAAGATTACGTCTACCAGCTTGTGTATCCATGATACCTAAATGGAATCCCCACATTCAGAAGCAGTAGCCTTTCAAATACTGATATATAGGGACTGAATATCAGTACCCTGCCTTGGCCATGAGCTTCCCCAAGGCATCTGGTTGGCCACCGTTGAGCACATTAATGGTTGACTTAATGACATCTTGTGGTCTAATCCAGCAGGGCAGTTATTATGTAGCAGCCATGCTGATAAAAGGCTACATAATGCTAAGCAGTTTGGGTCAGCTTCTCGGGGTGAGTTGACGGTTGAACTAATATATAGACCTTGGAATGGAAAGCAGATTCCGCTGGTGGCGGCTCTGTGTGCCATGTCTCTAGGTAGGATTGCCCATTTATACTTACTCTCTGTTTCCTATTAATTAGCCAGTTTTTGATCCACAAGAGGCCTGGTCCTTTTATCCCATGACTACTGAGCTTACTTAGGAGCCTTTGATGAGGAACTTTATCAAAAGCTTTCTGGAAGTCAAGGTAAACAACATCTATTGGGTCCCCCTTGTCCACATGTTTGTTCACTCCCTCAAAGAACACAAGATCTTCCCTTACAGAACCCATGCTGAGTCTGCATCGATAGTTTTTGTTCATCAATGTACCTACTAATTCTTTCCTTAATAACAGTTTCCACCAACTTACTCGGTATTGACGTCAGACTGACTGGCCTGTAATTTCCCGATCTCCTCTTGAACCCTTTTTAAAGATGGGTTTAAATACAGACATAACTTCCCAGGCCTTAGCAAGCAAACTCAGGGCTTTCAAGAGGCATACCAAGCATAGTTTCACTGCTGTGTTCAGCTATGTGGGTAGGTCCTTGTGGCCAAAGAGGCAGAACGACATAGCTTTGGGGACGTCCAAGGTCTGGAAACTAACCACATTGTCAGTCTCCGTCCAGAGCAACTTAAAACAACAGGAAAGCTCCTAAATTATCACTTGAGGAAGAAGATTCCATAGTTGAGACAACAGCTTACTATATGTAGACACCACCAACTGGTGATGAGAGCACATTCCTAATTTCAGGGAATATGATTAGAGTAAAAGGGAGGGGGTTCTATCATCCATTCCCCAGGTTTCCTGTCTCATTACCAATGCTGATTTCTCCACGCCTGCTACCTCTCTGCATACCACACCCAATCCAATCATACAGTTCTGTTGTCATTTGCCTGCTAA
>NW_015165936.1:0-3962 GCF_001447785.1 Gekko japonicus
GATTCCAGTGACTGACCCAGGGGTATCTTCTTTACCAATGAGCCTGGCAAGGCTCATAGTTCTCCAAGCAATCCAAGGCCCTTTCTGCACTAGACCTTTAATTCTGGTTCAACGATGTCTCCTTGTAGCTATTCTGCACCACACTCGGGTTCACGTCTCTTTTTATTGACTTTTTTTGGTCAATTCTGCATTACATTGTGGGTTTGGATCACCGTTGCCCCGTGGTATATGGATCCTGTTTTGCTGCAGGCTTTCCCTCGATCCAGAGTGGCCCCGGTGCAGATTTAAGTGTAGAATTTTTAACTCAGTTTTGATCCTCCCTGCCCCTTTCCCTCCATACCTAGGACATTAAACCCGGGTTTACTGTTTGCAATGCGGAATTTATAACCTGGGGCAAGCAAGCAAATTGGAGTGGGACAAAATTAGTGCAGAAAACAACAGAGAAACAGAGGTAACAGCAAGGTAAATGGTTGCGAGTCGAACACAGAGAAAACCTGGGGTGAGGTCCAAGGACAGAAAGGGCCACAGAGTAGTATTTTGTCCCCCACGAAATGTGAAACATCTGGCAGCTAAAGAATTCCTATTGCCAGGCCACAGTAGCTGGTACTGCTATATGCGTGATTGCAGGAGTTTGAAAAATGGGCTGTTGTGAGTGGACAAATTAGGGGGCTGTGTGTAGAGCCCAATGCAGAGGTGATGGTTCAAGTTAGTGATGTCTCCCTGTGTGCATACTCCCTGGCTGTGTGCTCAGCCAGAAGCCCGATGTCTCAGGCTGGGGCCACCAGCTAAGTCACTCGGTTCTTGCTTATACCTGGAATTAAACTTTGTAGGTCTTAAAGGTGCCACTGGACTCCAACTTCATTCTCATATAAACAAAGTTTGAGCCCAATGGCACGTTTAAGACCAACAAAGTTTAATTCTGGGTATAAGCTTTTGTATGCACACACACTTCATCAGAACTTCATTAGTTCTCACATCTGTTTGTTAACCCTTTTATTTGTATGCTAATTTGCTGCTATTCACAGGTCTTACCAACTGCTTTAATGAGACATGCAGGTGCTCCTTCATGAAATTCCATCGATTCACCCAGAAGATCAGCTATCCAAAGAGCATATATTTTATATTTTTAAAGGAAGAATGTAGCATGCAGCACTTAGATTATGATAATATGGCTGGGATACTGAAAAGTATGCAGACGGAGAGTGATTTCAGCAAAGCGTACTTTATTCGATCAGGAACAAGATGACTTGGGCCGGCTCGCAGGCCGGCTTATATCCCCCGAGAAACCACCACCCAAAACACACCCCTACTACCTAATAGGTTATTTACAGTGGCCTAGAGTCCCATAGGCTCTCTGGCGGGAACCTAGCCCCCTGATTGGAGCGGGCTAGGATCTGCATGGTCCATTGTCTCTTGGAGC
This sequence comes from Gekko japonicus, assembly GCF_001447785.1. NCBI lineage: Eukaryota > Metazoa > Chordata > Lepidosauria > Squamata > Gekkonidae > Gekko > Gekko japonicus. The sequence goes on from NW_015165936.1 coordinate 1,421, forward strand.
GAAGCTCAACGTTTGGGTCTGACCACGTGGAGCCCAAGCCGGCCACGCGGTCTGGACTGGATACATTACAGATACCAAGTACCGCTGTTGAAAGAAAAGCAAACCTGCAGCCATTCTGAAATAGCTGAAATAGCTGAAAATGTGATTGACTTAGAATGATTGTGTTGGAAGGCCTTCACTTATCCTGGGTTTTCCCCCAATATCTCATCTGCTTCTCTCCATTTTTTTCTTGGCTCTTTACCAGGACTCCTACGCACCCAATGATGTTTACAAGCAAAAGAACCGTTCCGTGTAAATAACAGGAAATGTGTGATTCTGAATAGGATATTGCTGGATTTTAAAATAGCTAAAAACTGGATCATGTCATTGGTTAGAGTACAGCAAGTTTTCCAGGACCTACATTTCAAAGGGTCCCTCTCAGTGACACACCCACCCACTCTCTCTTGCAGTATAGGAGGCGAGTATGCCCTCCTGTGCCTGAGGAAGCGGGACCTCATGGAGCCAATGTAAATGTTTGCTGATGACTTTGATTTGGATTCTGATCTCAGATTGTAGTAAACTTGACTGACTGACTGACCAGCAGGCAGTTAGAAATGCAAAGATTCCTTTGCCTAGAGAGACCAAAGCAGTCTGTTGCTCTGGCATGTTTATGCTGAAGAAATGGATACCTATTTTGGTGGTGGAAAGTGCTATCCAGTCACCCTACCACACGGCAGGGAAAACACCGGTCAAAGTGCGGCTAATTAGAGCCGCACCAAAATAGAGACACTGCGGGCGGGATCCCATGGATCCCGTGAGCCGCGCACCGTTGCTCCCCGGCACCGTTGCTCCCCGGCACGATCAGATGCCGGGGAGGAAGAGATGAGTGGGAGGGGGAGGCTGCCGAACTGCGCATGTGTGAGCATGCGCAGTTCGCCCGGGGGCTGGGGATGCGCCGACGGCAAGACGTGCCGGCGATCCCACGGCCAGCCGTGATGCGGACCTACCGGATGAACCACCTAGGTAGGTGGTTCATGTTTGGTGCGGGGCTGTCGGGGGAAGGGCGGTGGGATCGCGCCCGTTTTCTGCGCCCCCGATCCGGCCCACTCCCGGCCCAAAACCCCTCATGTAGACACAGCTGACTTATGGTGACTCTGTGGGGTTTCCGAGGCAAGAGACGTTCAGAGCTGGTTTGTCATTGCCCACCTCCATGTCATGACCCTGGTATTCCTTGGAGGTCTCCCATCCCAATACTAGCCAGGGCCGACCCTGCTTAGCTTCATGAGATCTGACAAGTTCGGGCTAGCCTAGGCTATCCAGGTCAGGGCCAAAAACATATTTTATGCAGGAATAATGAGGCCTGTCAGGGTTTCTTCCCCCCACTGGCAAATAGCAGCTTGGATGGGATAAAGCCAGTACGGCAAAACGCATAGGGACTTTGTATAATAAATTAGTCATTTATCACCTGGCATTTCCCCCTTTTTGTTCTGCTGAATTTCAGTCAGCCAGAGCTGTCTCGGGTAATGCACACTGTTGTTCCCTGCTTTTCTCAATCATATTTCATAGTCTTAAACCACAGGGGTTGCTCCTCCCCTGCCTGCGTGTCTGGGGCCAGGAAGGGGAGGATTTTGCTTGAACTCCCACTTGCCATTTGAGCTGCTTGCTTTTGCTGTGTGTCGATTAGTATCAGCTCAAGGTTGCCAAGAAAGGTACGCAAATGAAAGGTGTGCTGGCAGCCGCTCTCTCTTTCCTCTGTATTACTTTATCCTTCGATATCCCCACCTCGAAACTTAACAAGGCAGTGCTTGTAGGATACCCACCCACGCCCTATTTGTTTTTCTAAACACAGTCCCAGTCAGCTGACCAGTTCGGCAGGCAGCCAAATGCAGAATCCGAGCGCACAAAGGACTCGAGTGAGTTAACCCATCCCTGGGTTGAGGAACCGGAGATTACAGTTAGCTGGGCTGCCACTGGCTTTCCAAATCAGGTCCAGCCAGAGCAATGCTGAATGCAAGAAGCGTCCTGGTGACTGGATCCAACCGAGGCATTGGCCTGGAGCTGATCCGGCAGCTGCTGGGGAAAAGCAAGCGGCCAGAATGGATCTTTGCAACCTGCCGGGACCCAGAGGGACCACGTGCCCAGGTGAGCATCAAGGCAGAGTCAGCCCTACAGTGAAATGGGTGCCTGAACTAAAGGGTCCACTTGGTGCTACAAATGACATGTCTCAGTCAGGGGATGCCCAAGTGAACTGAGTGGCTGCTTGGAGCACCAATCCCTGAAGGTGGTAGATCAAGATGGGTTATAATTCCCTGTCTGCAAGTTACAATCGCTTTGTCTTTAAACCCATTGGATTTGGCGGGGCTTCTTTTGGGTAAACACCCTTAGGGTTATCCTGTTTTTTTCTCAGAAAAGAGTGCCCTGGGAAAACCGTTGGGGAGAATGTAATGTCCATGTATAAAGTTTTCATTTGAGTTACTGATCCTAAAGACAGAGCACACGGCCTCTTTCAGAGGCTAACCCAGAAGACCTCAGCACCAGCTCATGCTCCGCGCCTCTGTGTCCT
>NW_015165936.1:5077-6599 GCF_001447785.1 Gekko japonicus
TAATTATAAATCTCTGGCTTTGGTCTCTTTCAGGAGTTGAAGAAGTTGGCTGCTCAACATCATGAAGTGAAGATCATCCCCCTCGGTATGTGCGTGCCCTCTCCCCCTTCTCTCTCTTTTTAAATGATGCAGCAAGAGCTGAGATTCTGGGTTGAGGAGGGGCGGGGCGGGGCAGGGCCTTCCACATGTCTCTGCTGGCCACGTTTCTGCTGCTCAGCCACTCCCCCCCCCAAATCAACTTCAAACAGAATTAAAATGGTGATTGTAGTTAGTAATTTCCCAACCCGGAGCTGGCAACCCAAGTTACCAGCTCTTCTGGTTCCGGGGAAAATGATTATTGCTTTCCACTTTATATCCAAAGCAATTGTTCATTTTTTTAAAGAATTATTTTTATTATTGTAAAACTGAAGTCGATGATAATAAAAATGATTTTGATTACAGACCCTGTAAAGAAAAAAAGCGGTGATTAATCCCTCCAGACAAAACGCATTGATTAAGATCAATACAATAATGCCACAGCCAGTATGCATCTGTAGGAAGTAAAGGAATAAATGTAAAGGCGCATTTTGACATTCTATATTGGATAGGCCAACACTGCAATAATTTCTTTAAAAAAACCTAGCTACAAGTTGGATTGCAGGTGGTTGCAACGAATTGTTCACTTTTGGAGGTCAGAGGTCAAGCTCTGCTTGGTTCCCATGCACACGGTGTTCCCCAAATGAGTGCATCCTGGTTAGGAGTTCTACAGCAATCCCAGCTACTCCTGATGGACTTTTGCTGAGACCACTGTTAGTGTATGCCCCGTCCTGGGTGGCCCAGGGTAGCCCGATCTCATCAGATCTTGGAAACTAAGCAGGGCTGACGCTGGTTAGTTCTTGGATGGGAAACCCCTAAGAAAGTCCAGGGTCCCTTTGAGTCAAAAGAACAGCAAGATAAGAAAGGAAGGATCTGAACATTCTGTTCACTAAGTGCATCTGTTACTGTGGAATTTAATATAGAAAAATATCCACATTTTCTTTGCACCTGCACATTATGAAAACAATCTTGAAACAGGTTTAATAGTTGGTTAATTTAAAGTTATTTCTCACACTTCTTTCCAAAAGTTTAAATAAGTTTGTTTGCACTGTGACTGTATTGTATTTTATTATACTGTTGCATATTGAATTATCAATAACATTTATTTAAATTTTAAAGGAAGGAAGGAAGGAAGGAAGCCCAGGGTTGCGACACAGAGGCAGGCAATGGCAAACCACCTCTGTCCATCTCTTGCCTTGAAAAGCTTATTGTAGTGGTCCCCCTCCTTCCTGAGTCTGTGGGCACCTTTGGAATTCTGACATGGGGTGGTGGGCAGAACTACAAAATGGCTGCCACAGGCGGGCGTGCCACACACACAGAGGAAGCCAAGTGCAGGGGAGAAGAGGGTGAGAGAGAAGAAAACAAAACACTATGGTGGCAATGAAGCAATGTTATTTTAATCTGCATAGCCAGCCAGATCTTCAGTGGCCAATCAGAAGCCCTGCTT
>NW_015165936.1:6788-37437 GCF_001447785.1 Gekko japonicus
TTGAGTGGGGTTGGTGATGAAATGTCATGCAAAAAGGCAAGGCTCTCTTTCCTCTGCTCAGCTGTAGTCCATTTGTTGCTCAGCCCTGCAGCGACACCTTGTGGCACGGTTTCCACTTCCTCGTGAAGAAAATTAAACTTCTCAAGAGAATTTTTTAAAAATTGAAAAGAGGAGATGTGCACCTCTCACAAATCAGCATGGAAGGGGCAACACCATGTAATTGCTGAAGCGAGAATAAATCAGTGTTTTGTGAAATGGCTAAAATGCAGTTTAGAAACATTCGGAATGGCCATGCAGAAAGACGGTGGGTCTTCCTGGGTCTTCTTGCCACAAGGACACTCCTGTGATGACTTTATGAAGCAACCGATGGGAAATTTACAAGCAGAAGAATCATTCTGCTGAATTAGTAGGAGGTGTCAATAACAACTTTTTTTCATGCAAGTCGTGCTGCGACTGACTTATGGTGACCCTAGCAAGGGGCTTTCAGGGGAAGGGAGCAAGAGAGGTGGTTTGCCATTGCCTTCTGCTGCGGAGTCGTCCTTGAGTCGTCAGCTTCCAGGATCTGGTGAGACTGGGCTATACCATGCCACCTTCCCTCCAAATAATTGATAGGTAAAGGTTTCCCTTGCTTGAAAGCCAGTCGGATCTAACTCTAGGGGGTAGTGCTCATCTCCGTTTCCAAGCCTAGCGTTGTCCAAAGACGTTTCCGTGGCCATGTGGCTGGCATGACTAGATGCCAAGGCGCATGGAATGCTATTACCTTCCCACCAAAGTGGTACCTATTTATCTACTTGCAATTTCTTGCTTTCGAACTGCTAGCTTGGCAGGAGCTGGGGCCAGAGATGGGAGCTCACTTCGTCATGCGGCACCCGGGTCCCGAACTACCGAGCTACTGACCTTCCGGTCTGCCGCTCAGCATCTTAAGCTCTGTAGGATAAAAGGAAGCTGGGGGAACATACAAGCTGCTTCTGTGCTGGGAAGTACTGTCAAGTTGCAGCTGACTTATGGCATCCCTCCTGGGTTTTTAGGGCAAGAGATGAACAGAGGTGGTTTGACATAGTCTGCCTCTGCATAATGACCCTGGACTTCCTTGGTGGCCTCCCAGCCAAGTACCAACCCAGGCTGATCCTACTTTCAAGATCTGGGGTGAGACCAGGAAGAAGCCAGCTGTGGTGGGGAGGAAGAGCCTCCTCAGCCAGCCAACCAGCATGCGCTGGGAGGAGGCGGGACAGGAAGATACAATCACAGGTGCTGAGGGGGCTGACCTGCCTCCCAAGGGTGACTCGTTTTCAGGGGAGGGAAGGAAGTTCCCATGGAGCACGTGTCATCTGGACGACTGCTTTTAAAAGCGGGTGGGAAGAGGCCAATGTGGCACTTGGGCAGCGTTTCCTCTAAGCTGAGTTAGTCTGAGCTAGCTCACAGTTTTTTAGCCTTCAGCTCACATATTTTTTTTCTTAGCTCAGGAAGGAATGCTCCAGATTTGGCAGTAGCCAAATCGCTAGCTCACAACTTTAATACCAGTAGCTCACAAACTAGAATTTTTGCTCACAAGTCTCCACAGTTTAGAGGGAGCATTGCATGTGGGTGGCTTTTTCCTAAATCCTGGGAGATTTAGGTGTCATAGAACTCCTTTCCCTCTTACTTCCAAGGACAAGGGAGGGTGCGAGGACACCCTGTGGGCAGAAAGGGGCAAGGACGCACAACCGTGTACTGCAGCAAAACAAAGCAGAAGCCCAGTAGCACCTTACAGACTAACAGTATGTATTCCGGCATGAGTTTTCATGGGTCAGAGCTCGCTTCTTCAGATGCAATGGAAGAAAGAGAATCGTTTCCCTCATTTTGATGTAGAAAATTACAGGGGAAAAGAGAGGAAGATGCGCAAACAAGGGCCTGCTTTCCCTCATTTTGAAAATTACAGAAGAGAGGAAGATGCGCAAACAAGGGCCTGATATTGTAAATCAGGTGTGGCTCTCGAGGTGAAAGTCCCCCAAATCTTAGCTCAACACTGTGACCACTACGTTACATTGACTACAGCGCACAGGCCCACAGGGATAGAACCTGGCTGGGATGCTTCATCTTTAATGACCTTTCAAACCTTCTGTTTGCTGCTGCAGAGATTACAGACTCATCCAGCATCCAGGCTGCTGTAACCAAAGTCACAGATCTTCTGCAAGGAGCCGGGCTGAATCTCCTGATTAACAATGCTGGGGTGGCAAAGGATAACAGTCTGGAATCAGAGACAGCAGAGGACATGGCCGAGGTGTACAAAAACAACGTGATAGGGCCCATGATGGTGACCCAGGTAAGGAAGTCCTATGGCCCCTTCTTCACAGAAACATCTTGCATTTTACAGCTCTTAATGCCTGTAGTGTTTGGTGGCTTCATTATCGGACCACCCGCTGCCCTTTGTTTTACAGAAGACAGTCTTCTGTCTAACCACTGCCTGGCAAACAGAAATTCCAGTCATATGCGGCTTTTCATTTTAGGAGGGGGACATGATCTAGGGTTGCCAACTTCTAGGTGCTTATGGTATAAGATATGACACTTTGTATTATAGATGTATGCTTAAGGTAGATCTATTTTGTGCTTTTTATTTTTTAAATTTTTCTGTACTATTATGTAAATATTAGCGTCAAGTATTACCAAACAAAGGTTCACCAAAGCAATACATCAAAGTCCAGGTTTACACTATGTTCAAACATTCAAACAGCACCTTTTCAGTTTCACATTCACTGGTCCCAGGGGACTCTAGTAATTTACCTGTACCCAGTACAGTCTTTTTCAAGGACAGTGATATGCATACAAGACATAAGGTGCAATTATAAAATAGATAAATCCTATCAGGATCTATTTAAAGCTATGATTTTAGCTGCCCATGCGGTTATGGCGCTTGGCTGGAAAGATGCTACAAAATGGACTATAGACAGATGGAATGGTTATTTATATGAATGGGTACAGTCGGACATATTAACGATATTAAAACAGGAAAAGCTAATGAGGATAAGAATTTGGAAGTCAAGAAGAGATGGTTTGAGTATATAAGGCCCTGGTCACATGTTGAATTTGCCGCGCGAAAGGCACGAATGTCCAGTGGATTTTCGGGGTGCGATCACACCACAACATCTGGGAAGCATAGCGCACCCGTGGCCAACTGGGAAAGTGGGTGGGCACTTTGGCATCCATGGGCGCCATGTTGGAGACCCCTGATCTAAACCATGAAAACTGATTATAATAAACTTTATACTGGAAATGTTAGCCGTTCAGTGTCCCTTTATACTGGAACTGTTTCCACTTATTTGTACTGGAACGGTTCTAAGGAGAAATCAGGAAATAATATTGAGTGTGATGATGGCTGCAAGACTTCTTTTTGCCCAGCACTGGAAAGAACAAAACTGTCCTAAAAAAATAGCTTGGTTGCTCTGGAAAGACATGAGAAAAATGGACAGATGTTGTCCTTCTGTATTCCAACAAATGGAATCTGAAACGGGAAACAGGCAGTTTGTTTATGGTATCTTTTGAGTAATATCATATTTGAATAATAATTTTGAATAATATTATATTATTTTGGACTGTGAATGTGTACGCGTTTTTATGTTGCCATTTAGAAAAGAGAAAAACTGAAACAGGGAGTGACTGTGAAACAAAACAAAAATTGTAACAGCCCATATTCCTACAAATGGTGGCACTGCTCTCCTTGATTCTTCCCTCTCCTTCTCCAGGCATTCCTCTTGCTGAGGAAGGCGTCTCAGGAAAGCCGCCAGAAAGGGATGAGCTGCAGCAAAGCTGCCATCATCAACGTGTCCAGCGAAGGCGGCTCCATCACCAACATCCTCATATTTGACCTTGTGCCGTGCATTGGTTACCGCTGTAGCAAGGTAGGGACCAAGGAGGAGGGGTCGACTCTTTTTTCATGGTTAAAAATTAAGAATATAGAAGTTTCCAGGGGCTTCCGGTCGGATAAAATGACGAGTTGACGCACCCTGAAATAGCTCAGGGTGGACGGTGGCTTCTTCTGACAGTTTGGGCAAGTTTTTGCCCAACGCGGCATCCCCTAGTCAGGGAGATTGACTAGCAAGCAACTAGGTCCAAGGAGAGAGTTGAGATCGGTGGGATCAAGGCTTGGAGGCTTGATTAACACTTTGATCTCCTCCCCTGAAGCGGACACCTGCAAGCAGCACTAAAGGAGCCAGCCGAGCTGAGGATTCAGCATAAATTTGCCATTTCCCGACTTCTTAAGAACTAAGACTGATCTGGAGCAGAGAGAAGCAGCGCGAAAACCTAAGATAAACAAGAAAGATAACGAAAACGCTTTGCTTACCGGGAGAGAGTTGAAGCGAAGTTTGAAATAAGCAGACAAGCGCATAAAGTTGTTTAAAAAGCAAACGGTCCATTCCGGTGACTGAAATAACTTTTAAAACGCATAAAATCAAGCAAGAAAGACTTTGTTTAACATTCCTGTGGTGGCGAGAGAGAAACAGCAGGGTCAAAATTGAAACTGTCGTATAAAAAATCGTGAGAAAGAGAGAACAAAGGAGTAACAAAAATGCACTTCCGGTGGGATTTGGGAGAGGAGAGACAAGCTGAGTGCTAGAGTGGATGACGGAGGACTGACAGGTAACCAGAAGAAGATCGGAGGGGAAAAAGAAGGACACTAAGGGACGGAATACTTGGCTGGACAGGAAACAGGAAGATAAAGAAGAGCCTACTCTAGCCTGAAAACCATAGAGAAATTGTGCCCGCCATTTTGCGGAGGACTGAACTTTAAAAAGTAAATTTAAGGTTGGACTTTAATTAAAGAAGAGCAAAAAGTTGGCGATTCGAATAAGCGCATAAAAGAGATTTGGAATATATACAGGAATTTGGAATACAACGGAATTTAAAAATTTTCAAAAACGGAGCTAAGAGGCAGACAGAGAGCAGCATCAACATCGAGTCCAAAAATGGCAGGGAAAGAAAAAAGGGAGTGGCAAGCGGCAATGGATGCCATGGAAAAAAGAATGATGGAAGCTATCCAAGTCTTGGGGAAACAGCTGGAGCAGCAGATGGAAAAACAGTTGGAAAAACAAATGGAACAACTAGAAGACGTGCAAGAAATTTTTTTGGCCAAAATGAAAGAACTAGTGGTTTCTGAAGTAGCAGAGGTCAAGAAAGAGATGGCAGAAATTTAAAAAGAATTTCAAGGTTTAGCGACAAAATCTTCAGAAATGGAGCGAAAGTCACAAGATATTGACAAAAATTGGAAATTGTGATTCAAGAAAACCTATCTGAGGCTGAGAGGTATTGAAGAAAAAACAGATGAAGATATCCGTTCAACAGTGGTTACAGCTTTGACAGAGTTCCTGGAAGAAGATGATGGTGTGCTGAATGCCAGTTTTGACTTAATTTATAGAGTTAATTCAGCGTATGCCCAGAAGAAGAAGTTGCCGAGAGATGTGATTGTGCAACTGACCACAAAAAAAATGAAAGAGGATATTTTTAAGAAACAATTTACACAATCACTGGAGATTGATGGGAAAAAGATAATAATAATGAAGGAGCTCCCAAGAACGATTATTCAAGACAGGAAAAAATACAAGAACTTGGTGGATAAGTTGAAGCAACTTAGCATCAGATTCAGATGGGAAATACCACAAGGATTGTCTTTCTCTTACCATTCGTTAAGATATACAATCAAGATACAGAGCAAATGTATAGATTTTTGGCCGACAATTTAGAAGATTTTGGAGATAAGTAACAAAAGACAATATGGATTACAAATTTTTATCATGGAATGTGAATGTGCTAAATTCGCCTAATAAAAGGAAATTAAAATATTGGTTGGCTAAACAAAAATGCAATATAATTTGTCTGCAAGAAGAGCATATTAGGAAACAAGACAGCAAATATTTGATTGACAAAAAATTAGGAGAAGAATTCTATTCTTTGACAGCAAAGAAAAACAATGGTACTGTGATTTATGTTAACAAAGAACTGGAACCTAAAGAAATTTTTAAAAATAAAGAGGGAAGATATATTGGAGTTCTTCCACTGATAATGGAGAAAATAAAAGAATTTGGAGATTTGGCAGGTTTCTATGTGAACAAGAATAAGTCAAAGGTGATGTGCAAAAATATGACGAGAGAAAAACAACAAGAATTACAAGATCTGATACAATGTGAAGTAGTTAAAAAAACCAAATACTTAGGTATTGAATTGACAATGAAAAATATAGACCTTTTTAAGAATAACTATGACAAATTTTGGAGTCGAATACAGCAAGACATACAAAAATGGGACACCTTAAACTTGTCATTAATGGGAAGAATATCAGTGGTTAAAATGAATGTTTTGCCTCGATTGATGTTTTTATTTCAGACTATTCCAGTAGTAAACGATGCTAAACCATTGAATGTGTGGCAAAAAGAGATTTCAAAATTTGTCTGGGCCGGAAAAAACCCAAGGATTAAAATGAAGATCCTGTGTGACGCAAAAGAGAGAGGAGGATTTCAACTACCCAACTTTAAACTCTACCATGATGCTGTGTGCCTAACGTGGCTTGAAAAGTGGATTAATTTGGAAGACAGGAAATTATTGACACTAGAAGGACATGATTGCAAATTTGGTTGGCATGCTTATTTATGGTATGGGAAAGTAAAAATGGATAATTTTTTCAAACACCGTTATATAAGAAGAACGTTATTTGAGACTTGGATGAGATACAAAAGATTCTTCTTTGAACAAAGACCACTTTGGATAGTCCCAACGGAAGTTGTTAAACAATATTCAAGACATAAAGGTGAGGACTGGATACCGTATAGAGACATTCTGAAGGTGGTAGGGAAAAATCTTGAGTTAAAAAGTAGAGAGGAGATAGATTTTGAATATGATTGGTTAAATTATAGACAGATTTATGATTTATATAAGGCTGATAAAAAGGAATTTGGGTTCAGAGAAAAAAATAATGAAATGGAATGTGTGTGGGTGGGTGGAAAAAGGGGAAAAAATGATATCAAAAATTTATAAAGTATTGCCGAAATGGTATACTGAAGACGAAACGGTAAAGGAACAAATGATTAAATGGGCAATTAATATGAATAAAGAGATATCTATGTCTTCTTGGGAATGTTTATGGAAAAGTTCAATGAAAATTTCAACACGTAATAATTTAAAAGAAAATTGTTATAAAATGATGTATAGATGGTATATGGCGCCAAAAAAGATTGCTAATATGAGTGATAATATGTCAAACAAATGTTGGAAATGTAAAAAAGTAGAAGGTTCCTTTTACCATATGTGGTGGACTTGTGACAAAGCAGTGAACTTTTGGACTGAGGTCCATAATGAAATGCAAAAAATCTTGAAATGTCCCTTCAAAAGAGAACCAGAAATATTACTTTTGGGTCTGAAAATGGAAGAGGTGAATGTAGCAAAAAGAACACTGCTATGGTACTTGATTACAACGGCTAGAATGACTTATGCTCAATGCTGGAAACAAGAAAAGAAACCAGAATTATGGGAGTGGATAAGGAAGGTACTTTTTATGGCAGAAATGGACAAAATGACGAGAAAACTAAATAACAGAGAAGATGAAGAATGCTTTGAAGATTGGAAGGATTTTAAAGATTATATAGAAAAACACTGGGATGTTAAAAATAAATTGTTTTGCTTTAATAACTATTAAGAATAGACGTTAGACATGTTGGAATTAAAAAGTTACTGAGTAGTTACCTATAATGTTGAAAAATATAACTAAGAGAGTAAAGGAAACTGTAAACATGTAAGCAACGTTAATGAAAAAGGAAAAAACTGGGAAATGAATATGAAGTCGGGGGTGGGAACGCTGCGGGAAGCCTGAAGCTGGGGAGGGAGGGGATATTGGAAAAGGGATGTATTAAGAATTGAGATATGGCTAAAAGTTGGACTTGCTGTTATATCCTCATAATAAAATTTGTTTTTCGAAAAAGAGTACAGAAGTTTCCCAACACACGTTCCACCCCAGGAAAGGAGTTTGTAAGCCGCTCTGTGACTCCGAGTGAAGGGCAGGGTATAAATCCAATCTCTTCTCTTCTTCGATGTTGACATCGACATCTGCTTAACTTCTCTGTTGTCTTTTCCATTCTCAAAATTTAGAGTGTAATCTCCCTCGGGGAATGGATGCTGGTCTTCCCCCTCCTCCCTTATGTAACTGCTAAGGCCTATATCCTTTTTTGATGGTACAGTATATAAGGATGAGAAATGTTTAGAAGCAAGCTCAGACTCGTTGGGAAAAAAAGGTGTGTTCAGAGCTGCTGCAAGTAAAATAAATACAATCTATGCCTAATGGGGAACATGAAAGAATGTTACTTAGATTCCTTAGAAATAGGGTTGCCAGCAACCAGGGGAGACCGAGGGGGCGCAAAGACTTATTTTTTCAGTTTCATGTAAAAGAAGAAGAAGAAGAGGAGGAGGAGGAGGAGGAGGAGGAGGAGGAGGGAGAAGAAGAAGAGATTGGATTTATACCCCGCCCTTCACTTGTAGTCTCAGAGAACCTTACAATCTCCTTTCCCTTCCCTTCCCCACAACAGACACCCTGTGAGATAGGTGGGGCTGAGAGAGCTCTGAGAGAACTGCCCTTTCAAGGACAGCTCTTGTCAGAACTATGGCTTGCCCAAGGTCATTCAGCAGCTGCAAGGGGAGGGGTGAGGAATCAAACCCAGTTCTCCCAGATTAGAGTCCGCGCAATTAACCACCACACCAAACTGCTGATGCTGTGACATCACTTACGGAGCGACCTAGAACTGACATCATTACACTGGGACACCAGGATGTTGTAACAGTAAGCTTAACTGGTTCTCTGAATTCCCAGCTGTGATTTATTTATTTTTTTAAGTAAGCCTCCGTCCCTTTTCCTCTTGGAAGTATAAGGGAAAAGGCATATCGCTGAAAGGGAAGGTGCTAGATACTTTTTAAAATTAAAGCTGGGAATTCAGATAACCTGCTAAGCCTGTCATTACAACAGGATATTAATGTATCAATATTGGTGTAGTGGTTAAGTGTGCGGACTCTAATCTGGGAGAACTGGGTTTGACTCCCCACTCCTCCACTTGTATCTGATGGATGCCCTTGGGCAAGCCATAGTTCTGACAAGAGCTGTCCTTGAAAAAGAGCAGTTCTTGAAAGAGCTCTCTCAGCCTCAAAATAACCAGGAACCCCCCTGGGACAGGACCTAAGTGAAAGCTTAAAGGCACAAAAATGTATGCAGAAAACTGGGGAGAAACCGAAGCACTCTAAGGGCAGAACCGAGTGGAAAAACCCATGCAGAAAGCCCTACCACTGTTCTAGATCTACAAAACCTGCCGTTGACCTGTTGCCTCCTCATGGAACTGAATGCTTCTTCTCCCCAGTTTCTGGCATGTCTCTCTCTCTCTCTCTCTCTCTCGTAGGCTGCTCTGAACATGCTCACTCGGTGCCAGTCACTGGGATATGCGGAAGACGAGATCCTGTGCGTTGCATTGCATCCTGGATGGGTGCAGACGGACATGGGAGGAACAGAGGTAGGTGATTCATGGGGTGAATTTTGTCTGCACACATCCCAGATTGATTTCAATATTTTAGGTTTACAGCTAAATAAGGCTCCGATGGTTTATTAACTTTTGGTATTTCAAAGATACTTCAGACATCCTCACTAACTAAAAACCTAAGAATCGCGTCCTTGAACCAGGCCAAAAATGATCTCTAGTCCCACACTAGAGCCAGAATCCAACGTAGTGTCAGAAGTGCGTCCGGTTTTTTCTGAACTCTGTGTTGGATTATGACTAGAATTTCAGCAGTTGCCAACTCTGGATTTGGAAATTCTTGGAGATCTGGGGGTGGAGCCTGGGGAAGGCGGAGTTTGGGGAGGGGAGGGGCTTAAGCCCGGTGCAATGCAAAGGAGTCCTCCCTCCAAAGCAGCCGTTCTCTCCAGGGGAACTAATCTATGGCATCTGGAGACGAGCTATAATTCTGGGAAATCTCTAGGCCCCCACCTGGAGGTTGGCAACCCTAGTTCAGGATTGTCCTGTTACATTTCTTACCAGCATTCACTCACCTGTCCCTCCCTCCCCCAGCAGAAGATGGGAGGCCCCTTTCCTACTAATACCCTGTACTGGACTGTACCAGCCTACTTTCATCCCTGACCACTGGTCCCTCTTACTAATTTATCATTTTTTAATGCACAGCGCAAGTCTTCATGTACTCTCTCTTTTCAAATGGGCAGGCCACCATGCCAGTGGATGCAAGTGCAAGAGCCATCCTGAACACCTTTGGCCGTCTCACTGAGAAAGACAACGGCACTTTTGTGAACTGGGAGGGGGCAGGCGTGCCTTGGTGAGAGACAGATCGTGCAAGGGGTCTTGCCAAGACCATGGCCACACATCCCGGAAAATCTACAGCAACTAATTAAAATTTATGTTTGACAGTCATTTGATATCTTTGTCATTTGATATCTTTCTTTCATTATGTTTTTAAGTTTGATTATGCTACGCACATGGATTTTGTTGCTACTGTACTTGTGAATGTTTATGTTGAAGACAATAAATCCATTAATTACTCAAGCTGATACAAAGAGTGAAGTCCTGTAACTCCTTAAAGATTAATACATTTATTTGGGCTGTATTTGAGTCCAGTAGCATCTTACATTCATTATGGTAGAAGTTTTGTCCGTAAGCCTCCTTTAGAAAAAGCAAATGCTGTAGCTCGTGTACTCATTTGTTAGCTATGAATAAAGACTAGACACAGCAGGAAAGCACATGCTCGCATGAGTCCCTGGCATCTCCAATGAAAATGGATCTTAGGTACCAGAATTTTGGGGGAATTTTATTTATATTCAACTGCCAATATAAGTAAACAATAGTGAGAGAGATGGATTTTTTCTCTGGTGTAGTGGTTACCAGGGCCAGTTTGGTGCAGTGGTTACAAGTGGCAGACTCTAATCTGGAGAACCGGGTTTGATTCCCCACTCCTTCACATGCAAGCAGCTGGGTGACCTTGGGTCAGTCAACGCTCTCTCAGAGCTGTTTTCTTAAGAGGAGTACTCGAAAGAGCTCTCTCAGCCCCACCTACTGCACAGGGTGTCTGTCGTGGGGGGAGGAAGGGAAAGGAGATTGTAAGCCGCTCTGGGACTCTGAGTGAAGAGCAGGGTATAAAACCCAACTCTCCTCCTCCTCCTCCTCCTCCTCCTCCTCTTTCTTGATATAAGGTAGCATCGCCAACTCTAGCTTGGGGTATTCCTGGAGTTTTGGAGGCAGGGCCTGGAGGAGAGCAGAGTTTGGGGAGGGGAGGTGGCGCAGCAGGGATGTGATGCTGTTCCAGGACTCATGTTTCTACTAGATTCTATGGTATACGACACAGTCCACCCTCTGAAGCTGCCATTTCCTCCAGGGGGATGCTTTTCTGAAGTCTGGAGACCAGTTGCAATTCCTGGACAGCTCCCCCACCCCCAAGATTATCAACCCCACCGAGATTGTGAATAAAGGTAAAGGTAAAGGTTCCCTTGCTCGAAAGCCAGTCGAGTCCAACTCTAGGGTTGCGGTGCTCATCTCCGTTTCAAAGCCGAAGAGCCAGCGCTGGCCGAAGACGTTTCCGTGGTCATGTGGCCGGCATGACTAACCACCAAGGCGCACGGAACGCTGTTACCTTCCCACTGAAGCGGTACCTATTTATCTACTTGCAATTTCTTGCTTTCGAACTGCTAGGTTGACAGGAGCTGGAACTAGAGATGGGAGCTCACTCCGTCATGCGGCACACTCGGGTCTCGCACGGCTGAACTACTGGCCTTCCAGAGCCTGCAGTTCAGCGTCTTAACTACTTGAGCCACCGTAGCTCCTAAGATTGTGAATAAGAGAAGCTTAATTTGATTGAATGCTTGATTTTGGCTGGCTCTTGCCTATTCCCTTTATTGTTATAAAACACATAACACCATAAATTGATACAAACGGATTCTTATTCCAAGGCTGAATAGTCACAGCATGAATTTACCTGGAAGAGCTCCCTTCCTGGTTCCACTGGTGTATTCTACACCAAGCCTGAGTTTTATAAATCTCACTGTTTATACTGAAGATCAATGAACACAGAGGAGTTATTTCTTGCCTGTCTGTGCTTACATGCAAGAGAGGGGAATCAGCAAAACCAGAAAAGTATCTCCCTCCTGTGCTGTTTCTGTGTGGGGGGGAATCTTGGGCAGTAAAGCGGAAATCCGTTCTCCCTCCCACAGTGGATTCTGAGCCTGTTTGGGCTACCATTTATTTTTTAAAAAAATTCCCCACAGCTACTGTGCGGCCATGGGAATTCGGGTTGGGTCGCAGGGCTCTTTTTGTAGCAGGAGCTCCTTTGCATATTAGGCCACACCTCCCTAGTGTAGCCAATCCTCCAAGAGCTTACAGAGCTCTTCTTACTGGGGCTACTGTAAGCTCTTGGAGGATTGGCTACATCAGGGGTGTGTGGCCTAATATGCAAAGGAGCTCCTGCTACAAAAAGAGCCTGTCCGGGGAACCTTCATGGCAGAGGCAGTGTA
Source organism: Gekko japonicus (assembly GCF_001447785.1). NCBI lineage: Eukaryota > Metazoa > Chordata > Lepidosauria > Squamata > Gekkonidae > Gekko > Gekko japonicus. The sequence goes on from NW_015165936.1 coordinate 19,297, forward strand.
CCTCTGCTGGGGGTGAAGGTGGGGCAATAGCATGGGAAGAATGTTGCCCATAACAAGCTTGCAAGCTTCCCAGAAGCATGGCGTTGAGCACAGTAGAACCACTGGAATAGACAGAATCTTAGTCTGCTCTGCCAGGGATCTTCTCATGTTCTTGTGTTCTAAACTGGGTTTTAGCTCAAATCTGCATTGGTCTTTCTCACTGCTGTGACAACGGCCGCGCATCATTTTTTTTTTCTAAGTCTACATTTCATTTCGGATTAATCTTCCTACTATATCGTTCGTTTTTTTGCTGTCTGCATCATTTTATTGCCCTCTGGTGGCCACTCTGTTGTCACTGCGGTGCCTCATCGCCTTAATTGGATCTGGTTGGCCCGATCTCCATTTGCTGTGTGAAGCAGTTTCGGTCTCATCCAAATCCTCACAGGATCAGGATAGTTACAACAGCAAAAGTAAAATTTAACCCTCTGTTTTAAAAAAATGTCCATACCTACTTCACTAGCCACAGTTAAACAATAAGGACTAACAGTCTACCCAGTGTAGATACGTTCCTACAGAAGATTCACCCACCATGGAGGTCTTTCTCCATCCCTTTCTCCAATCATCAGAACAGGAAGTCTCTCCTATAACAAACACTCTGTTCCTCCTCCCTTTCCTCTTTCTCCACTTGCGGGCAAAATGAAAGTGAGGAATCTGCAGGGACTGTTTTCCCCTTCAAGACACTGGGCGATTCGGCATTGGCTTTTCCCTCCGTTGTTTACCAAACCCACCTTGGAACAGAAATTCCCCTCTGCATTGCATACTGCTGTCACTTTCTTTGATCATCGGATTTTATGATACCCTCCACACTGCATGCCGCTTTCACTTTCTTTGATCATCAGGTTTTATGGTACCTTCTGCATAGATTTTTGGCCGTTCAGGGGTGACTTTGCAGTCAATACGGCATTGGCCTGGGGTATTCTGAATGTGGTTTTCAGCTGCACCTTTTCCACGGTGTTGAGAAAATGTGGAGTGGATGCCAGATGAAGAATCACCCATTGTCTATTCAGATCCTATCATCATCATCATCGACCTTTATTGGCATAGTATTACAGAAACATAAAAATAAGATAGAATCACAGTATATACCACATTAGTAGAGGAAAAGGTTAGAAACAGTCGAATTCAGAATAATATATCCCAAAAGAAAATGGTACATTAAGAACTAAGTGTTAAAAGCTTAGCTTCCCTTAGCTTCCATACCAATGAGAGGAACTCAGCTACAGATGCAGTGATTTCAGGGGACAGATCCTATCAAGCTTCAATCACCCCCCATGTGCCCTTTTGAGCTTTGGTTGTTGGATTTATTTGCATTTAAGGTACATGGAGTAAGCATTACCTTCTCGTTCTCTGGAGATGCATAAGAAAGGGAAGTGAGGAAAATTGCACTAAGTATTAACCTGTGCAAGCTGGAATGTCACAGAGGGTCAAATAAGGGTGCTGAAACCTTTGACCATCCAAATTATACCCAGGCCATGTGCACAAACCCAGAATGCCCTCCCCCAGTCCCTGTCTTCTAAATTATCTTTTCCTCTTCACTGTCAAATCTTTTTCCCAGTTAGGAAAAATCCTATTATTTCCCAAACATTTGCAAGGCAGCACCTGTAGAAAACCAACAAGAATCTCCAAGTCCCAGGGCTGGTGCTACCATTAGGACAACTAGGCGGCTGCCTAGGGCGCAGACCCCAGAGGAGACTGCCTGCTTTCCCTCCCTCCCTCCCTCCCTCCCTAATGGGGTGTCATGGGTACTGGCTCTGCTGAGGCTGACTACTCCTCAGATGAGGAGGAGACAGGGAGCAACCCAGCCTCATCTGGAGTCAGCCCAGAAGAAGAACCTTCAACAGTACCTGAGGAGGAAGAGTCCCCAGTAGCTGCACAGGAGGTGCAGTCAGAAGGAGAGACCAATCCTGAGCCTGGCCCAGCACCCCAGTTGCAGACAACCCGAAGCCAGACTCCCTGCCTAGTTCTCCTGAGTGCCCCAGATGTTGGGTGTGCCAGAGGCTGACTATGCAGGAGCGAAGGAGTGCCAGACTGCAGCTCCTGCAAAGGCAACAGGAGGAGCTGTAAGCTTTGGCAGACTCAGCTCCCAAGGAAGGGAGGACCTGTTCAAAAGCACTCCTTGCACCTGCTCCAGCACGGCAGCAACTTTGCATACTCAGACCTGCTTCTCTGTGTGTAACAGCCACTCCCTGTCCTTGAAACCTGCAACCTTGAATTGACTTCCTGGCTATCCAACCTTTGGCTCTGTGGCTTACCTTGATTCCGGACCATGTTTCCAGTGTGTAGTCTCTGCGGCAACCAGCCAAGACAGCACACAGAGTCACACAGATATGTAGAGTGCACAGCTCACCCCAGGGTTGGGCAGGCAAGCAAACCCCCGTATCGCGCTTGTACCTCCGCAACTGGCACATTGGGATCTGGGAGTGGGTTGTTGACTGGAGTGCTTCCATCTCTCAGTCTGCGTTCGGTGGACTGGGTCATTCTTGCTGTCCGATTCTTCCAGATTCTCCTGATGTACCAGTCACAACTTGTGGGGCATTGGAGGAGTTCTGGACTGATGCACTTTTTTTGGTTGACTGTTTGACAGTCTCTGCAGCAACAGCTTCTTCATATGCTATTTGGAATGTAAGTTCTTTTTTGGCAAAAAGCCGCCGTTGTAGCTTTTTGATCAGCAGGCCACATACAAGCCTGTCCCAGAGTCTCTCATTTAAGTCTGTGAAGTTGCACAGTTACACAGTTTTCCGAAGTGCCATCACATACTCAGCAATGGACATGCCTTGTGCTTGGTCACATTTGTGAAATGCGTGCCGACATACAATTTCTGAAGGCTTAAGTGAAAAATGTTCACATAGTTTGTCCTTGATTGTGTTTAACGCAGTCACCTTGAGTTCAACAGGAACCACTAATGTCCTAGCCACATTGAAGATGTTATTTCCGCAGACACTAAGGAAAGTGGATTTCTTGACAGCAGCATCCGTAATTTCTTGAGTGGTAATGTAGAATTCAAACCGGGAGATGTAAGTGCCCCAGTCTTCTGTAGTTGCATCAACGGTTTGAAGTGACCTTTGGCAGCCATTGTAGTGTCACGCTGGAGCGGCAGATGGCTGTGTTCTCTGGCGTCTCCCAAGGGGCCAAGGCAACAATTCCTTGCCCACTGCAGTGATCAGCTCAGGTTCTGTGGGGCTGCCTAACCACTGAATCCCATCCTCGTCGCCAGTGTTATATACTGAGATCAAGGCAGTGATTCAAAACAAGTGATTTCTTTATTCAGCTCAGAACACAACATGACCTTCATAGAACAATCCAACTATATACATTTTGAACTAGCGAGGCCACATTCCCTAGTACAGTAATGTCCAATCACAACAGAGCATTTAGGACCAATGGGAGTTGTTCCTGCCGAAGACCAGTGTCTTTCCAGATTGGTCTGTCACAACCCAGCGACCAATCGTACTACATGTTTTAGAATCCTAAGAGTCTATGGACCTTGTGTTTGAAGCTCCAGCTAGCTAACTTTATGCACTACATTAAGCAAATACATAACAGGGAGGGAGGGAGGGAGGGAGGGAGAGAGAGAGAGAGAGAGAGAGAGAGAGAATAGATGGTGGGAGGGAGGGAGGGAGGGAGAGGGAGAAAGAAAGCACACACACACAAAATCTTTATTGGCATTGAAAACTCAAAACATCATGGAAATACAGCAAAATACTAAGATGCATCAGTCAGTAGTGGGTTCTAGATCTTTTAGATAACAAGGACAAAGGCTGTCTACATATGGCATCTGGCGGTACCTCCCTAAAAGCACCTCCAATGGCAGAACATTAAAGCGTGCAAGCGTGCGATGATGTGGGGCTATTAAACCAAACAAATATTTTGCAGTAGAATCCATGTCAAAAAAACCCAGCCTACTTGGGGAGTATCTGCTGGCTTCCTCAACGTTCCATAAGTTCTTGCCTTTCGATGTCGAAAAATCTTTGTTTAATGATAGCATAGGCTTGTTTATCTGAAAAGGGGGCTAAATAATCTGGGGATATTCCCACTGTACAGAGTTTCTCTTCTACATATCTAAGCCATGGAAAGAGATGGGACTCAGCATGTGAGTAATAATACATTTAGTTTTAGCATGGAAATGAAGTTTAAGCCAAAACTGAGTTGTTATCAGCCATGCTCTGGTCGATAGAAGCCTTTGATTGGTTTCTAAGCATAAAGCTGCATAAGGAACATGCGAGGGAAGTCCAAGAATTTTCCGCAAAAATCTGGACTGAATTCTTTCCAAGTCTCTTTTTAAGGCTTCAATCCAGATTGGTACTCCGTAGAATAATTGAACAGTTAATTTGGCATTAAAAACGTTAAGAGCCCTTGCTTATAACGATTCGCTATTTCTATGTTATTTTATTAGTTGTTATGAGTATATTGTGATACTAAAACTAATTGTACTAACATTTTTACTAACAGTGAAAAGATCTCCTCCTCTTGGGGTTTTAGTTTAGTGTGGTTTGCTTTCCTTTCTCCTTAGTTGTAGTCCTTTCCCTAATATTTCTTTGTAGTTTTTGTAGCATTTGCAAAATAAAAAAAAAATCCCTCCGGGGATTAAAAAAAAACTTTAAGGGTCGCTGGCACATACTGGTTACCCTGGAATAATGGAAACCTGTAATCGCCGCAACGATGTTATTCGCTGCCTCAATTGTTCTCTCTTTGTGATAGACCCATCTGGTGTTATAGTAAAAGTGAATACCCAAGTACTTAAAGCTTTTGACTTGTTCGATGAGATGGCCTCCAATATTCCATCTGGACAGCTTCCAACTCTTACTGAAGATCATAATTTTGGATTTTTCAAAATTCAGAACTAGCCTATTCTTTTCACAATAGTCTACAAAGCTCTTCAAGAGGCGTTTCAGCCCTATACGAGTTAGGGACTGTTATGTAGTGGGTTGCCGCATGGATAGACGACAGACGACGACGTAGTGCATAGCACGCTTTATTAGGCACACAACAAGAACGCAGACAAACGGCCGGCAGGCCAACTATATACACCTCTGGGGACACCCCCTGGTCACCATTGGTGGGTTTGAATCTCCCGCCATGGCTCCCATTGGTTCCCCTGTGAAGGGACTAGAATCCTAGTCCCCATTGTCTTCCAGGACTGAAGCTCAGGTATGTGCGCTGACCTCCGGTGGCGGTCAGTGGACACAACAGGGACAATAGCACTGCATCATCAACATAAAGGAGTAAAGGGATGGGGATTGAGTCAAGCTCTGACTAGCTAACTTTATGCACTACATTAAGCAAATACATTACAGAGGGAGAGGGAGAGAGGGAGAGGGAGAGTAGAGAGTAGAGAATAGATGGGGGAGGGAGGGAGGGAGGGAGAGGTGGAAAGAAAGCAAGGGGAAGGGGAAACCAATTGGGGAGGCATGCCTCCCTTTCGCTTCCGCAGTTGGCATTCCAGAAGCCGCACAAGATGTGTGAAAGAGCCGCATGTAGCTCCCGAGCCATAGTTTGCCATCCCTGCACTAATCCATTGCATCTTTAAAAACAAAACCATCTAAGCTAGGGGCCATCAGCATGTTCTATGGCACTGAATTCCAAAAGTTAATTATAACTTGTCTGTAGAAAAGCTTAATTTTATTTACATATGTTAAGTTACCTCTTCAACCATCAAATATTAGCCCAGTCACAGATGACTTACTCTACCTCCAAATGTGTCAACCTCAGTTCAGGTCAACCTCCAAAGGAATGGGGATCTTCTAAGTATAGGGAAGATAACAAGAATGTTTTCTCTGTACAACTATAATATGGAAATGTGTTGCAAGGACATTGTGATTTGGACTCTCAGTTCACTTTACTCTCTTCTTTTTTTATGTCATAACCCTGTTTTCTCTGTTTTAAAGGAGAGCCCGCAATGGCAGAGGATGCAAGAGTGCGAGCCGTCCCAAATACCCTTGGCCATGCTCTGAGGGCCTAACTATATGTTACGTTTTCCCCGCATCTTCCCCAGGTCCACAGAGCTCTCCACCTTCAAGATTTGCCAGGGCTTGTGTGGTCTGAAGCTTGCAAAGACTCTCTCAGACTTCAGTGTCCTCTCTTGAACATCATGTCATCCAGTGTAAACTCTGGGTCAATGTAAAGGGGCACTACAAGGAGGCTGAAGCCGGAGGAGAGGAGAATTGTGTAAGCCACCTTGGGTCCCCACTGGGGTGGGGGTATAAGTGAAGTAAGTAAGTAAATAAATAAATATTCTGCACTGGATTTAGATCAGGATCACATTTTCCACACTTTCCTGCCCTTTGAGAATGGCAGCCATGCTTCCTGTGAGCAATGCAGCTTCATGATACCCAAGCATGTGGCACTGAGCAGGTCTCTGACAGAGGCCCATTCTGCATCTAGCATTCGCTCTGCTGTTTTACCAAACCCACGATGGAACAGAAATTCCTCTCCAAATTTTACGCCACTTTCACTTTCTTTGTCGGGTTTTATGGTAGCCTCCACACTGCACCCTGCTCTCACTTCCTTTGATATCTCTGCTTTATGGTACTGTCTGCATAGATTTATGGCTGTTTTATGGCCGTTTAGGGGTGACTCTGCAGTCAGTACAGCCTTGGCCCGGGGTTTTTGAATGTGGCTTTGAGCCGCATCTTTTCCTATTCCAGTATGAGCTTGGTAAAATAACAGAGCGGGTGCTAGATGTAGAATGGGCCAGAGACTGATTCTGCATTGGCCTTTCTCTCTGTTGTTTTACAAAACCCATGTTGGAACAGAAATTCCCCTCTGCATTGCGTGGTGCTTTAATTTCCTTTGATTATCAGGTTTTATGGTAGCTTCCACACTCCATGCCCCTTTCGAGTTCTTTTATGGTAGCCATCTGCATAGATTTATGGATGTTTTATGGCCGTTCAGGGGTGACTTTGCACTCAGTATGGCATTGCCCCGAGGGATTTGAATGTCGTTTTGAGCTGCACTTTCCCCTCCCATTTGAGAAAATGTGGAGCGAATGCTAGATACAGAATTGCCCAGAGAAAACTGAACTCTAGATTTTTTTACAGGAGGGAAACAAACCAGTGGGTTGGGGCCTCCGTTATAGGAGGGAAGTCAGTTGTCATCTATTTAAAGTGGCTGCTTTTGCACCTCTAGTGTTTGCACAAAGTCTCTAGGAGAGAACTGTGTGGAGTGTTTTTGTATCCCTTCAGCCCCACCTTAGACTAATAAAATTCTTGAATTTCAATCAACAGAAATGATAATTAAATAACATGTGCAGCTGTTTCCAGCACTTCTTAACTGTATTGGGAAATCCTGATCACAGGGCTTTCTCTTTCTCCTTTCTCCCCGCCCAAGGCATACTAAGCTGCACAGAGCGCTCCACCTTCAAGATTTGCCAGGGCTTGTCTGGTCTGAAGCTTGCAAAGACTCTCTCAGACTTCAGTGTCCTCTCTTGAACATCATGTCATCCAGTGTAAACTCTGGGTCAATGTAAAGGGGCACTACAAGGAGGCTGAAGCCATTGTCCCATACAGTGGGCACAGAAAGCCTGCCTAAATGCATAGCTTATTATGGGCAGTTCTTCCTTCCTCTGCTTTATAAACTTATTGTTACCTTCTGGCATGCAAAACTCCACAACTGGCATGAAAGCATTCTTCTCTCTTCTTGTTGTTGTTTTTTTGTATATATATATATATTTAATTTTAGAAAACAATGTTTTGTAGTGTAATAGACAGTTGTGTAATACATGAGTATAGCCAAAATCTTCTTACAAGAAACTTGCGTAAACTTGGGTGGAGGAAGAACGGAGAACTGTAGCTGGCGGGGGTAGGCAGGCCCAAGTCTTTGCTAGTAAGTAACTGGCAGACGAGTTCTGGAAATGCTGAAGGTGCAGAGCATTTTGGGGACTGGATCCAACAGGGGCATTGGCTTGGGGACTGTTAGGCAGTAGGCAGGGAAAGACAACCAACTGGAATGGATCGTTGCCACCTGTCGGGAGGAGCTGAGTTTGTCCTGGGATGTGGGCTGGAAGAAGGAAATTCCCTTTGATGCAAAAGATATTGCGCCAAAGGTTACGGACGATGGAGTTCATCGCCAAGGCTTGGTAACTTGCCTAAGTCTCAGTGCAGTTTTGATTCTCAAGAAGGTATTTGCAAGATACTTTAAATGCAAGTTAACCATTTACACCTTAATGTTCTGTGATGACCATAACAAGTGTTACTAATTAAGAGTGTAGCATTGTGTTGAAGATTAAATGCGCTTTGGTTCCTCTAATTTCTGGTCCTTGTACCTACATGTGCTTTGCCTAGTTTGTGCTTTTCGCATTTTCTGAACATATGAAGCTGCCTTAACACTGAGTCAGATCATCAGACGTCTTGCCCATAATTCTCTTCTCCGACTGGCAGCATCTCTCCAAGGTCTCAAGCAGAGGTCTTTTCTACCGGTATTGCCAGAGATTCCAGTGACTGACCCAGGGGTATCTTCTTTACCAATGAGCCTGGCAAGGCTCATAGTTCTCCAAGCAATCCAAGGCCCTTTCTGCACTAGACCTTTAATTCTGGTTCAACGATGTCTCCTTGTAGCTATTCTGCACCACACTCGGGTTCACGTCTCTTTTTATTGACCCCATACACTAACGGGGCGCATTTTAGAATTCTGGCACCCAAAACTCCTTTATAATAAAGGAGAGATACCAGAGCAATTGATTGGATAGAATGTTGGACTAGGATCTAGGAGACACAGGTTCGAATCCCCACTCTGCCATAGAAGCTCACTGGGTGACCTTGGGGCAGTCACAGACTCTCAGCCTAACTTGCCTCACAGGGTTGTTGTGAAGATGAAACGGAAGAGAGGAGAACGATGTAAGTCCCTTTGGATCCCCACTGGGGAGAAAGGGTATAAATGAAAAGAATAAATTATTCTATGGTTGATTGTGGCCAAACTGTAGCTTTCAGTCTGATCCGTAGGGGGGGAAAGTTAGATTTTTAATGATTGGGGATTGTTTTGGAAATCCCAAAAAGTTAATTAATTTACTATCCTTTCTGCACTTTAGCTGGATGCAGGCCCAAAAATATTTTAATTGCCTGTGACCAATGTATAAGACTAAATAGTTATAGTTCTAGTTTGATCCAGAGAGCAAATTCTTATCTTTTTTAATTATCAGGGATTATTTAAACTAGTTTGGAAACACCACCAACAAAAAGTGAATTAATGTATTATCCATTCTTAGCCCTTACCTGGATGTGAGCCTAAAATATTTGGATTACGTGTGATGGGGGGGGGGATAATACTGTGACATGAAACAATTACCAATGCATTCCTCACGTCTTCTGCACCCATCCAGGATGGATTGTAATGGACAGGCTCTCATCAGCAAATCCCAGAGACGGGCACGACGTGAGCATGTTCAGAGTAGCCTAGAACGGAGACAAGCCAGAAGCAGAAGCAGGGAAATTAATAAGACATTCAGTTCTACAAGAAGACTATACATCAAAAGAAGCCTTTCGAGTATTAAGAGCTGTTGTTTGATTATCTCCCTAGGCACAGATTATTTTTTAATTAGTTTTTAGTGGAATGATGGAGGCTACCTCCTGCAGAAGGCACTGTCACAGACTGGGGAATAGGATTTGATGACGATGGGGTAAAAAAACAGGGTTGCCAGCTCCGGGTTGGGAAATCCCTGGAGATTTAGGGGGTGGGGAACAAGGAGGGCAGGGTTTGGGGAGGGGAGGGACTTCAATGGGGTAGGAGGGCTAGTTTATAGTCTAAGCCACAGGCCATATCATAATGCACCAGGCTATAAAATAGTAAACAGTAAACAGTAAAAAAAATATGTATCACTATACTCCTATACTACTCCTACTTTGCACTAAATACTAAACTCATTCTGATTTTCCTTGTTGCTAAGGCAAATAACGCCATTCTACTAGAGACATAGTGGTCAAGGTCTGAGAGCAAAAATTTGGCCAGATCCAGATCGGAGAGTTCATTACGCTGCGGAATAATAGGGATGATGTACTTTAGCCTTTATAGAGCTGCGGTGGCTCAAGTGGTTAAGACGCTGAACTGCAGGCTGTGGAAGGTCAGTACCAACCTAGCAGTTCGAAAGCAAGAAATTGCAAGTAGATAAATAGGTACCACTTCGGTGGGAAGGTAACAGCGTTCCGTGCGCCTCGGTGTTTAGTCATGCCGGCCACATGACCACGGAAACGTCTTCGGACAGCGCTGGCTCTTCGGCTTGGAAACGGAGATGAGCCTGGAGTCGAATTCGACTGGCTTTCGAGCAAGGGAACCTTTACCTTTACTTTAGCCTAGGGGCTTCATGCCATGGGCATCTCAGAATGTAATGTACAATATCATCAACTTCCCCCATATCACAAAGACAAAGTCTAAGGGGGGCAGGGATACCAAAGAAATGTCCAGTCCTGATCATTGTAAAAGCTGATCTTAATTCCAGGCTGGTTAACTTCTCTAAATGCAGGGACCTACAGTGATCCCTTTTAAAAAACTTGAATAATGGTGCCGTAAGACAACGTGCCATCACATCCTGATTCATAAGCCTTCAATGGGGTACAATGCCATAGAGTCCACCTTTCAAAGTGGCCACTTCCTCCAGGCGAACTAATCTCTGTCACCTGGAGATCAGTTATAATCCCAGGAGATCTCCAGCCACCACCTGGAGGTGGTGGAGGTGGAGGAGCCTGATTCCTGTTTGGAATATGTAGACTTTGTGTCATTTTGAATCTTAACAGAGCTTAGTAGGCTCCATCACTAAGGAAAGTGGCCTCATGGAGCCCTAAAAATGGCGAAGCAGCCTAGGCGTGCCGTTGGTGACTGCATCGTTCTAAAGAGAGACTTGAGCTTTCAAGGACTATTAGGTCACTGTTCGACTGGTCTAGATGCCATTTATGCACGGTGGCAAAAGCACTTGTCATGTGTATTGTTTATAATTGTAATTAGAACTGTATAAGAAGACGGAAGTCTCTCGTGTTATTTGTACAGCGTGACAGATTACTCTGTTTGTTTGTTTGCCTGTGTTGGCTGTGTTTCCATTTTTGTGTGGTTGTTACCACCTGGCCTAACTGTATTGGCTGTGTTTCCATTGTTGTGTGGTTGCTACCACCTGGATGTTGGCCACCCTAGACAGAAGACACTTTATATGTGCCCATAATGGCATTCATAGAGTCGATCCTTCTACTGTCATGTCCCCCTCATGCTGCAAAGATAATTAGGAAAATGTCCCCAAGATAACATGCATAATCATTAGTGATGGAAGAACAAAATTCAAGCTCCGTAGCACCTTAAAGACCAACAAGGTTTCCAGGAGATACCTGACAAAGGGAACTTTGACTCTTGAAAGCTTCTACCCTGGGAACCTTGTTGATATTTAAGGTGCTACTGGACTCTGGAGCAACATGGCTGCCCACCTAAATCAATCTTCAGTAGTAATGGAGCTTCGTTCACTGGACACATTGACAATGGTGGCTTTGCTGCATCTTATCCTTTCCAGGGGGGTCTCCTGAAATGTCTTCCATATCAAGGGCAGGAAAGACTAGAAAAGGAGAGGGAAGAATCAAGGACAGTGACACAGTCTGTGAAAAAGATCTGACTGGGATGAAATTCTCAAACTTTCTACCCTTCTCTCAAGCCATACTCCCTACCAAATATGGGGGAAAGTATCCCTGCTTTTCAGGCAATTGCTCTTTTTTTGTCTACAGAGGTTGTTGTTGTTCAGTTGCACAGTTGAGTCCAACTCTTCGCGACCCCATGGACCAGATCACGCCAGGCCTTCCGGTCTTCCGCCGGCCCATGACGTTTGCTCAACTTCATGTTTGCTGCATCTATGACACTGTCTAACCATCTCATCCTTTGCCGTTCCCGTCTTCTTTGACCTTCAATCTTTCCCAGCATCAGAGTCTACAGAGGTACCAAAGGGAAATGTGTTCTTCCTTTTGAGGAAGGTATTCCAGGAGGAGAAAAACATAACGGGATGAGCTGCACATTTGGCAATCCCAGAAGACAGGCACTAGGCCAGAGCAGGAAGGAACAGAAAGGTGTTTAATAAATCAAGAAAGGCAGACAGGGCTTTAAGGCAGAGGTTTTGCATGGATTCACTACAGAAAGGGAAATGCTTGATTTTGAGATCTTAAAAACAGGCAGGGTTTGTGTTAAAACAGAGACAGATCTTTTGTTCGCATTTACCGGAAGGCAGGCAGAATGGGCTCAACAGGAATTGCAGGCAGTGGCTGGCTAGTATTTTAAAAGTAGGGTTATTCTTTCAGTTTGCACAAGCAAGTAAAAAGTAAAAAAAAAGTTGACCAACCCTAGCATTGGCATTACGATGCAATGTGTCAGGAAATGCATGAGCATCCCAGGAAAACTGAAGAAAGCTAGGCAAGATTGCTGAGAGTGGCAGACATACTGCTTGTACTCATGTAAGACAGGCAGCAGGGCACATATATATTTGGATATATCCATCTTTGTCTGAATGTAAGGATACAGCTGTTTCTCAGAGAGACAGTGTTATTCACAAGGGTAATGGGCTAGGTGGTGATGGTGTCTGAAGTTGGGCTAAGGATCATGAAGCCAGAGAGTCAGAGGTAGGTAGCATTTATGGCAAAACATGGTCAGGATCAGTCTAAGAAGTTAGGAATCCACACAGCAGCAACAAGACACGAGGTCAAACAAGCTGAAGTCGAGAACTATAATAAAGGGAACTAAGGCCCTGTTCCCTCTAAGCTGAGTTAGCGTGGATAAACAGAACTAAGGCCCATTACGCATGGACATCTTACTACAGATTTTCAGAACAGTAAGTCTTCGATCTTGACTTCAGATTCTGTCCCCACCTTATGCGCCATTCTTTTTCTTCCAGTGTATTTACCCTGCAGCTACAATTTTTAAAAAACAAAGTTTTCTAAATTGGGGTGGAATGTCACTTATGATGTGTGTGTGGGGGGGGTGGCATCCAATTTTTTTTAATTATGCAATTTTCCTATTGCAGCTGCACAGTTGCATCCAGCAAGCGCCTTCCATTTAAATCCTCGTGGTTCAGGTTTTGTGCATGTATTTTAGTGTTAGTTTGTTGAATGAAAGGGAACAGAAAGAAACACCAGCAAAGGGGGAAAACCGATGTAGAAACTGACCAGACTTTTTTTGAAACTGAGAAGGAAGCAGCTGCAAAGCCCTGTTTTCCATATTGCTGAGCACTAGGGGATTCACTGCTGTGTTAGCGGCCACTGTGTCACACAATTTCATAATATGGGGGAACATGCTGAGTGTAAAGAATGCATGGTAGAACCCACTAATACTGGCATTACAAACTGTGATTGTCGACATCAAGTGTGTGCATGTATGTATGCACATGCCTGTGCAAAGTCAGCTGCAACTCCACCATGCTTTGCACCGAGCTGCAATTTGTATGGGGGAGGACTCCTTTGGCAGAAGCTCTGGAGAGCGTTTTTTGTCTTGTGCCACTAAATTGAAAAAGATTGGGGGGGGGGTATTTTCGCCATTGCCCTAGAGCAGCTGCATAATAATGCTAATTTCCTGCCCTTCCTTGCAAATTTGTGTGGCGGCGAGGAGTGAGCAGGATCGCGGGGGTGCGCAGCTCTGAAGTGCAGAGCCACGGCCGCCCGCACACCACGCCCCCCATGCGCCGCCGGCGGGTTCCCCGGCAAAAGCTTCCCTGGCCGCCTCCGCCGGGCACTCCTGAGTTTCTAAGGGCGCCAGAGGGGCGGGTGGGCAGTTAGGGCGGCGGGGGGTTGCGGGGGGTTGGGGGTGCAGTTTGGCGCCCCTGAGTGCCAGCACGCCCTAGGCCAGACACTAGCTGGCCTAGTGATAGAGCCGGCCCTGCACATGTGGATAACTGGTGGTGCAGTTGCATTTGGAGTGAGAGAGAGAAATAGGCACAACCCAGGTCTGGAAAAGGACAGACACTTAGGGTGCAGTGTGAACGCTCCATAAAAAGGAGCAGGAACAAGTCATGGTTATTCTGGTTTAAATGACTGTGTGGAATTAACCATAGAAACTGATCTTCTTGTTCTCAGCTTTCCTTCCACTCCCCTTTCCCTTGTGCATGTGGTCTTTTGTTCACATGGCCTTGAGGACAAGCGCACTGCTCCATTTTCATTTCAGTAGAGCAACCAGCAGTGGTGCTATGTACAGAATTTTAATTGGGGTGGCCTTTTTGAGGGATTCAACACTGGTATGAAAGGAAGGATAAATATATAATAAACAATATACACACTAACAGTAATGAAACAGTGTTTAATTTGCAACTAACTTTCCGCACGTAGACCAACTGGTAGGAGAAAAGAGATGTAAGATTTCAGCAAGTTATGGTAAAGTTTATTGCAGATGAAGGCACAGTTGCTCCCGGCATTCGAATCCCCCCGCTGCACATGGCTGAGAGGTTCCTTCTGCACAGCAGCCAAGGAGGATTGTTTCATCTTTCACCAAGGCACGACTGTCCCTTCCCAGTTCACAAAAGTGCCGTTGTCTTTCTCAGAGAGGTGGCCAAGGGTATTCAAGATTGCCTGCACGCTGGCATCCACAGTCATTGGAGCTTGTCCCTGGAAAAGAGAGAGAATAAGTGAAATAAACAAGATGTATTTTTGCTGTGCAAAAGAGAGAGGGGGGGGAGGGAGGGAGAGAGAGAGAGAATGAGAATGGCACATTAATAAGTTTGACCAATGCTATGACCACAACATTCTTGTACAGCATTCAGATACCACAGGCAAAACAGAGAAGCATTTGTTGTATGCTTATGAAACTTCATTCCTCTGGAGGTTTGTTCAAAGTGAGCCTGAACGTATCTGGACAAAGTGTAAAACTTTTGCAGTTGGCCTAGTACATGGTAGCAAAAGAGTTCAAACATCTACCAAACAAAACAAAACAAAAACTAGAAATAATTAATGGAATTCACAGTATGAAGACCATTCGCTTAGATGGCTTTTTGAAAAGACTGAGAAATGGGCTTGTGGAAGCCAACAATATAACAGGAGGGATTCTGAAGGCTGAAAAATGTTAACGTCAGATGGAAACCAAAGATACCAAAGAAACAAAGATACTTCTAACACCGTTTAACTGCTGTTGGGCAGTCCTGGCTAAAAGGAGCTCATAGGGTGCATGTCTGTTGCCAAACTGGCAGTCACAGAAGCCAACTTACACCTATTTGGATACTAACAGGCCCAAACTGTGTGATTAATTTTGACCCACCAAAATTGCACCATGAACAACCTACCACTGAGCCTCCCATGTCTGTCTGCACCCATCCAGGGTGCAGTGCAATACACAGGATCTCGTCTTCTGCTAGTTCCAGGGCCTGGCAGCGGGTGAGCATGTTCAGAGCAGCCTAAGAAGGAGACATGTGGAAACAAGCAGGAAAATTATGCATTCAGATCTATGACAAGGCAGCCAGTCAATAGGAAGCAATGTTAGGGTTGCCAGCTACGGGTTCAGAAATTCTTGGAGATTTGGGAATGGAGCCTAGGGAGGGTGGGGTTTGGGGAGGAACCTTTCAAGGGTATAATTCCATACAGCTCACCCTCCAAAGAAGCCATTCTTTCTGGGGAACTGATCTCTGTAGTATTGAGATCAGTTATAATTCTGGGAAATCTCCAGGCCTCACATGGAGGCTGGCAACCGTCTATTGCAGCACATACTGAGCTCCAAACATGCCTTTTCACTGTATGGTTGAGTAAGTTTCTTCTTCTACTACTACTACTACTACTACTACTACTTCTAGTCTACGATGACGATGACGACGACTACTACTCAGGGGTCATTTCATAGAAAAAGAGGTGCAGGAGTGCATTAGCATAACTCATTTGCATATGCCACACCCCCTGACATCACCGGAAGTGTGTCAGAAGGCAACACCCACCGCTCAGGCTCCACTGGACTGTTTTGGATTGCTAGCTATGGGGGGGGGACGCGCAGATCCTCGTGCTCCAGGGCTGCTGGGAGCAGGAGGCGGGGCTTGTTGCATGTGCCCACCCCCTGGGCTCTTTACTGCCGGAGCTCCGCTCCTGTGCGCTCCTGCAGTAAATGACCCCTGCTACTACTACCATTCTTCTTCTTGCATACAAGCTTGCATTCTGTATTTTGACATCACCAGTGAAGCTGCTAGGCCAGAGATTAGAAAAAAATGTGTTTTGGAAAGACCCTTTATTCTTAATCTTAATGATGTCAGCAGAGCCAGCACTTTACCCTTTGCCCCGCAGACACATACATACCTTGCTGCAGCGGTAATTAATGAAGTGTCCCACATGCCATATGAGGAGATTTGCAATGGAGCCTCCTTCACTGGACATGTTGACAATGGCGGCTTTGCTACAGCTCATTCCTTTCTGGGGGCTTTCCTGAGATGCCTTCCTCAGCAAGGGCAGGAATGGGAATGCCTGGAGACAGAGGGAGAAGAATGAAGGGCAGCTACGCAGTCTGTGAGAAAGACGAGGCTGAAGCCACAGAACAAGTGCTGCTCAACTGTGTAGGGTTGCCAGCCTCCAGGTGGGGCCTGGGGATCTGCCGCTTTTACAAGTGATCTCCAGCTGACAGAGTTCAGCTCCCCTGGAGAAAATGGCTGCTTTGAAGGGTGGACTCTATGGCATTGTACCATGCTGAGGCCCCTCCCCTCCCCAAACCCCGCCCTCTCCTGGATCCAACCTCAAAGTCTCCAGGTATTTTGCAACCCAGACTTGGCAACCCTACAACTGTGGGATGGCCACGTTCTCTTATGGGCTCATCCCAATGGCAGCTATTTATAATTGTTGTTCAACGGGTGCAGGTTTCCCTCACTGCCTCAGTATCTCACCCATGACCAGCTGGATTTCTGTTTTGTTATGTTTCTCTTGAATTCTTTGTCTGAAAAATAGGCAGTAATCCTACCAAATTATTCCATCACCAAGGGCTCTCAACGTTTTTGTGAAGTAGAGGCCCTTGGATACCCTTACCTGGGTCACCATCATGGGCCCTATCACATTGTTTTTGTACACCTCAGTCATGACTTCTGGTGTCTCAGATTCCAGAGTGCTCGGCCTTAGAATTCCAGCATTGTTGATCAGGAGATTCAGCCCGGCTCCTTGCAGGTGTTCTGTGACTTTGGCTGCAGCGGCCAGGATGCTGGATGGATCATTAACTTCTGCAGCAGTGAAGAGAAGTTTAAAACAAAAATTGAGCCATGCGCAGCCCAGATCCTGCACTGTGGGTCTTCGTACCGTCCTCTCCCTATAGCATGTGATCTTGTTGCTCTGGGTTGCCCCTCCAAATAACTTTTGAAATGCAAACAACTGACTGCCTCTTCTGATTAAAAGAGATTATCCTGTTAAAAAGTAAGGAATGCTTCAGTACAGGGATTCAGTCGGGTCGTACTGCCCTCGGTGCAATCCCAGGTATCCCCCCCACACACACACTATTTAGCCAAATTTTCATTGCACGTTCTCTGCTCCTTATTATGACTTTTGCAATCTACAGGCCTGGTGGGTTTTTTATCATAAGCAATAGCACCTTATTCTCTCTCCAACCCACCCTTCCAAAGAGAAGGGAGAAAAGAAAAAAGAAGAGAAGAGAGGAAGATTGTTTTTAAGATAATGATAATACATTCCTAAGAATATTGTGCAATGCTATGCAGAATTACTCCAATCTAACCCCATTGATTTCAATTGACTTAGACAGGAGTAACTCTGCACAGGTGTGGCTAGGCTTCCCAAGTCCCCCCGGGGGGCAGGGAAACCCCCGCCCCAGAGGCCCGTTCCCCGCCGCCAGCGAATCGGGCCCCAGGGGGAACCCTACCCCGACGTGCATGTCACCCGGAAGTGACGTGATGACGCCGGGCATGCTGGGGGCGGGGCCATGGTCATCCGAGGGACCCGGCATTGTTACGTCACTTCCGGGTGATGTGCGTGTGGTGCGCGCGCACTTTGCGCACGCTCCAGCCACCCTCTTGCCGCCAGCAGGGAGTCCCGCGCTCTGGCGAAATTTTGAATTGGCAACCCTAGGAGTGGCCCAACAGGTGCTTTGAACCTTTTGTGAAGGTGTAAAGTAGATATTTTTCCACATTACTCTTTGATTACTGAAATGTCTTTCACTCCTGTTTTAGTAGGGGAAAGAACCATGGCTCAGTGGTAGAGCCTC
>NW_015165936.1:38176-121763 GCF_001447785.1 Gekko japonicus
TAACTCCTACTTAATGCATTCCTAAGAATATTGTGCAATGCTATGCAGAATTACTCCGATCTAACCCCATTGATTTCAATTGACTTAGACAAGAGTACCTCTGCACAGGAGTGGCCCAACAGGTGCTTTGAACCTTTTGTGAAGGTGAAAAGTGGATGTTTTTCCACATTACTCTTTGATTACTGAAATGCCTTTCACTCCTGTTTTAGTAGGGGAAAGACCGTGGCTCAGTGGTAGAGCCTCTGCTTGGCATGCAGAAGGTCCCAGGTTCAATACCTGGAATCTCCAGCTAAAAGGATCAGGGAGAAAGTGATGTTAAAGATCTCCATCTGAGACCCTGGGGAGATACTGCCAGTATGAGCAGACAATACTGACTTTAGGGGGGAGGCTGTGGCTGAGTAGCAGGGCATCTGCTTGGCATGCAGAATGTCCCAGGTTCAGTCCCTGGCATCTCCAGCTGAAAGGATCAGGGAGGAGATCAGGGAGGAGGTGATGTGATAAACCCAGGGCTATTTTTGGGTAGGAACGCACAGGAACGGAGTTCCGGCTGGCTCCGGAGTTGGCCACGCCCAGCAGGAACTCATTAGCATAATAGGCCACACCCAACAGCAGAAACTCATTAGGATTGGCTACATTAGGGGTGTGTGGCCTAACATGCAAAGGAGTTCCTGCTACAAAAAAACCCTGGGTTTTGACAACAAACAAGGTAAACAGAATAAGAAGCAAAAGGTGGGTGTGGCTGGATGACCAGACTTCTGGTAACATGGGGGTGTGGCCTAGTATGCTAATGAGCTGTGTTGTCAGGGGTGTGGCCTAATATGCTAATGAGTTTATGCTGTTGGGTGTGGTCTATTATGCTAATGAGTTCCTGCTGGGCTTTTTCTACAAAAAAAGCCCTGGATAAACCTCTGCCTAAGACCATGGAGAGCTGCTGTCAGTCTGAGTAGACAATACTGATGGTCTGATGTAGTATAAGGCAGGTTCTTTTGTGCGTATAAGAGGGGCCACAACTCAGTATATGCTCTGAGTTCAAATCTAGCATCTTTGTTTAAAAGGCTCCAAGGTAAAAGTGATAGGAAAGACTTCTGGCAGAGAGCCGTTGCCAGTCAGAGACACTTCTGGTTGAGCTGTTGAATGATCTGAGTCAGTGTAAGGCAGAATGTGCAAAAACGGAATTTTCAAGTCTTGCAGAATAGCCCTGAATCTTAGCTCCTATTCACAACAGTGGAAGAAGTAAAACTTTGGAGTGCTTGGCACATACCCAGTTGGATGATTTCAATTCCCTGGTGCTTGGCAGCCAAGTTCCTCAACTCCTAAAAGAAAAAAACAAATCCAGAGACTTGTGACCCAAGAGGAAGTCTGGAAAATGGGTTTAGTTGAGATAGTATTGGAAGAAAGGTGGGAGGAGATGAAGTCCCTCCTGGATTCTAAGTTCAGAAGAGATGCATCTGTTGCACTGAAATGACCCACGTATCTTCAGGACTGCCTCCTCTGGTATACCCCCTGAAGAGTGCTACGCTCTGCAGGGGAAAACCTACTGGTGATCCCCAGCCCGAAAGATATCCAGCTGTCCTCAACCAGAGCCAGGCCTTTTTGGCCTCTCTGCCAAATAACACCCGCGGACTGCAGGACATAATGCAGTTCCACACAGTTTGCAAGGCAGAGGTGTTCTGCCGGGCTTTTTGATGACGACAGTGACAAGTTCCACCTCATCTGCCACTCCCTCCCACCGTTTTCTGCCCTCCCCACCAAGCAGTGGCAAAATGTGAAGATTTTAGCACCATCTGGTTATGTCTTAACCGTGTATTATTTTATTGTTCTGAACCGTTTTTATTAATTTATGAATATTTTTATGTTGTTCACCGCCCTGAGCCTTGTATATAGGTTGGAGGGCAGTCTAAAAGTTTAATTTATAAATAAATAAATACAAAATAAGTGTCCTGCAGCAAACAGATTGCAGGGGGTAGCTATGATAGTCAGTCGTTGCACAATAAAACAGAAGTCCAGTGGCACCTTAAAGACTGACAATGTACATTTCAATATGAGCTTTTGTGAGTCACTCACAGCTCACGTTTTCACATACGTATGCAAGGGGGAAATCATGCTGGGAAATCTTGTGGGGTCTAGAGAGGAAAGGGACAGGAGGCCAGGGCTTGGTGTGAACGACACCATGAGTATTTCCAGTGTAAATTCTCAATGTAAGGGGGAAATTAAGAACCTGGTGTAGAATGGTTAGGCATGAGTCCCATCATAAACCAACAGAATTAGCTGTTGGATGTTACTGGATGGTAAGGGAGGTCAGAGGTTCAAATAAAGAGATAACAGCAATCCAACTTGTAGGAAGCATCCTGCTCAGATTAGGGAATCCAAGGAGAGTGTTTCAAGATATAGCTGCTTTCACATGAGAGGATTTGCTCTGCATTGGCTCTCAAACTGAAGCAGGGGTTTTCAGAGCACCCATGCATCATTGTCTCTGCTTGGGGAGGGGCCATAGTAAGAGTATCTAATTGGCATGCAGAAGGTCCCAATTCCAAGTAAAAGGATCAGGTAGGATGTAATGTGAAAGACCTCAGCCTGAGACCCCAGAGAGCCACAGCCAATCTGAGTAGGAAATATTGACCTTGATGGATTTATGGTCTGTTCAGTATAAGGCAATTTCATGTGTTCATGTTATGTATTTATTTCTATTTATGTACTGCTTTTCTCCCCAAGGGGAACCCAAAGCACCTTACAACATTGGTTTTTAAACCTTGTGGATTTTATCCTCGTGACAGTCCTGTGAGGAACCTTAACCTGGATCCTTGTTCAGGAGTCTCCAACATGGTGCCTGGGGGTGTTACGGTGCCTGGCAACACTTTTCCTGTCCCCCCCCCACCTAGCGTTTTCAGAAAGTGGACAGGGCTAGGTAGGGCTTTTGCCCAGCAGGGCTTACAACTGGCTGTGCAGATAAAAAAGGCATCATGTTAAACAGAGCTTCTGACTGAAATGTTGAAGAGTTACTATTAGAGATATATAATCACACTCCTTGACGTTTTGTGGTTGGCTTCACCTCCTGCAGCAGCCATTTTGTGATTGTGCCCACTGCCCTGTGTCGGAATTCCAAAGGCTCAAAAAGGGGTCCTTGTCCTGGTTTGTCACTCTAACCACTATGTCACGCTTGCTTAAAAAAAAAAACTAGCAAAAAGCACTCTGGTGTCATGTTGTTCAGAGGACTGGCAGGCACAGAGGGTTGCCATGGAGAATATTTATTTGAGAATCTCTCTCCCATGAGGGCACTCCACTGCTGGCGCAAATGATTCTGTACTGGTTTATATAACCAATTCCATAAAAAGAAATATCGGGCCAAGTATTAGCCTCAGTTCAGAATAAAATCATACATTAATCCCAAAGACAGACCATTATTGACCCTGACCAAATACGTTTTGGCCAATTGGCCTTTCTCAGTGGTCAAACAATGTTGTTACAGAATGGCTCCCTCCAGGCATTGCAATAATACAGTCATTTCTTAAACTTAGACCAATTGAAATTGTTTTATAATCAATGTCTGTGACCTAAGGCAGAGATAAAAATCAGAGGCTTCATTTTAGATAACTTGCTGTCATCGTCAGGTACACTTCTCTCGAATAATTGTATACTTTTCTCTCCTAGTAATTTTTTTTTAAGATGCCGTCTGAATCCAACAGTAATGTAGTAGTGCCGAAACATGTTTGGTCAGGGTCAGTAATGGTCTATCTCTGAGCCTATATTTGTTTTTATTGAATCTGTAATAAATACATGTATATTTTCATATATTTGATAATATTTATGTTTCAAATTTAGACACAGAACTATTGGGCCTTTATATTCTGATTTCATTAACCTTTCGGTTCTTAATTCAATCCGTCCGTCGTCCCCCCCTTGTCTTTTACTGCAGTGACTGCACAATAGGGAATTATCCCCATGTGGAAGCAACCTACATTTCATATAGAAAAAGGACTTGGGAAATGTGTGTGGCAAACCCACCCTCTGGCACTGTCCTCATGATCAGTGACCCAACCAGAAATCAGAACTTAATGCTCCAGGTGCATTCTTCAATACCATTTTCTGAAAGCGACTCGTGCAATATTAAATACATTTCTCCACATCTTACGGTGGGAGTTACAGTGTCGCGACTGCAGCATTAAAAACCTATATTCCTGCCATGCTAGTATTTCAGAACATCTAACTTGGATTATTTCAAATACACTCTTAAGATCATTCATCATAAAGGGCAGTTAACTGGCATTTGCCCTGACCTGGGTTGCCCAGGCTGGCCCAATCTTTATCAGTTCTTGGAAACTAAGCAGGGTCAGCCCTGGTTGGTACTTGGATGGGAGACCACCGAGGAACTCCAGACATGGTAAATAGAGGAAGAAATGACAAACGACCTCTGCTTTGAAAACCCCGAGAGGTCACCATATGTTGCCTGCGACTTGATGGCACTTTACACACACACTCAATTGGCGTTTAAGAGCTCTTTCAGATATCCTCAACTGCCCCACTATTCAGAAGCTTAAGAACAAAACTCACCAAAGAATTTAAACCTCTGTCCTTCTGGACACCATATCCATGGCATCCAGGGGCATTCTCTTATTCCGGCCCCTATCCCAGTATCTACTCGAGGGCTCACCTGAGCACGGGGTCCCTCTGGGTCTCTGCAGGTTGCAAAAATCCACTCTGGCCGGTTGCTTTTCTCCGACAGCTGTCTGATAAACTCCAAGCCAATGCCTCGGTTGGATCCAGTCACCAGGATGCTTCGTGTGTTCAGCATCGCTGCCTTGTCTGCCATTGCCTGACTCGTGAATCCCCTAATATGTGCAGCCAAGATTATATTCTCCAGTTACTCCGCCCAGGCTTGCATAATTTACTTAGCTCTTGTGGAATATGGCCATTGGCTACATTCCAGAAACACACAATTGCACAGGACACCAGAAAATTGAAGGGGGGGAGGTATGATGGTATGACAGCCCCGTCCACTTCCCTCCCTCACAGGCAAGATTTTCCCTCCTTTTTTCTTTCCCTTTACTGACTGAGCTACCCCAGTAATGTGTTTTCTCCTTTGCTGAAGAACTCTGGCTGTCCCACCCTGTCACAGGAGAATATTTTGGGTGCTGCCTCAGCCCAGGAACCTGAGGGAAGGATCAGGAGCCCACTTTAACTTAAACTAAATGGCACTCAAGGTGTTTTAAAATTCAAAAATAACAAAATATTTTATTTAACATAGGGGGAAAGGTCAGGTAAAATCAGGGGTTGGAATTTCTGAGGTAAAATCAGTACATGCACAGACTTTAGTTCTTATGTTTCAGGCTAAAGATAATTTCTTAAGCTTTTCACAGTAACTTAAATCTATATGTTGAGAGGCTTTTGTTCCAGTGCTTTCCCAAACACTCCAGTCCACTTTATTTGAATATTCTCTGACTCTTTTGGTTTCCAGAAGGATGGTACACTCTCTCCAGTACCCAGACCCCTTCTCTTGAAACACCAGAACTCGTCTTGAGTTTTTAACTAACTCTTACCCCATTCTGCATCTAGCATTTGCTCTGCTGTTCTACCAAACCCATGCTGATTCAAATACCTCAGACCAACGCTGGGTTGCGGTTGTTAGGGTTAGGGTTACTAGGGTTAGGGTTATTAGGGTTAGGGTTATTAGGGTTAGGGTTATTAGGGTTAGGGTTGTTAGGGTTAGGGTTATTAGGGTTAGGGTTGCTATGGTTAGGTTATTACGGTTAGGATTGTTAGGGTTAGGGTTTTTAGGGTTAAAGTAAAGGTAAAGGTTCCCTTGCTCAAAAGCCAGTTGAATCCGACTCTAGGATTGTGGTGCTCATTTCCATTTCAAAGCCGAAGAGCCAGCACTGTCCGAAGACATTTCCGTGGTCATGTGGCCAGCATGACTAAACACCAAGGCGCACGGAACGCTGTTACCTTCCCACTGAAGTGGTACCTATTTATCTACTTGCAATTTCTTGCTTTCGAACTGCTAGGTTGGCAGGAGCTGGAACTAGAGACTGGAGCTCACTCCGTCGTGCGGCATATTCGGGTCTCGAACTGCTGAACTACTGACCTTCCACAGCCTGCAGTTCAGTGTCTTAACACTTATTAGTTTTAGTGTTAGGGTTATTAGGGTTAGGGTTTTTAGAGGTTGGGTTATCAGGGTAAGGGTTACTAGGGTTTGGGTTACTAGGGTTAGGGTTATTAGGGTTAAGGTTGTTAGGGTTATGGTTATTAGGGTTAGGGTTGTTAGGGTTAGGGTTTTTAGGGTTAAGGTTATTAGGGTTAGGGTTGTTAAGGTTAGGTTTATTAGGGTTGTTAGGGTTAGTGTTACTAGGGTTAGAGTTATTAGCGTTAGGGTTGTTAGGCTTAGGGTTATTAGGGTTAGGGTTATTATGGTTAGGGTTACTAGGGTTAGAGTTATTAGTGTTAGGGTTAGAATTGTTAGGGTTAGGGTTAGGATTGTTAGGGTTAGGGTTGTTAGTCCCATCTGAGGACTATTTATTTCTTTATTTACGGGATATGTTGCAGATGGATATGAGGATGTGGCCTCTACCCTATGAAAACTACTTCCATACTCCCTGACCTGAATAGCCCAGGCAAGCCTGATCTCATCAGATCTCGAAAGCCAAGCGGGGTCGATTCCGGCAAGTCCTTGGATGGGAGAACTCCTTGGAATACCAGAGGTGGGGGCAGGCTTTATTCAGTTACCTCTCTGAATATCTTCCAGGTCCCCAGTAGGGGTCACTCACCAGAGGTCGCCATGACTTCCAGGTGCACACACACTCTCACACACATGCACATATTTTCAAAATCCAAAAAAACCTCCTTCCACAAAGTATTCAAAGGTTATTGACAGTGACGTACTTGGGTCCTTAATCTAAATACTTACACTGAGTCAGTGAAAAAATCCTAAAACAACTTTATTGTGCCATGGCCAAAGAATCCTTCCTAACTTCAAAAGTTACAAAAGCACTCTTTGTTCTTTTCCATGAGAACTTACATTTATATTCCAGTTGTTGTCACCTTTCCATCACTTCCACTCCTCCAGTCACATAGCAACTCAATACGTCCAATAATCCAATAATAGAAGGCAAAAACAAGTGTAGTAAACAGACTCACAAATTGCCAAAATGCGAAAGAACATGTAATAGAAAGTAGCGAATACAAAGTAGCCACATAAGAAAAATACAAAATGGAAACAATGAAGAACTGTGTAATAATACACTACAATAGAAAAATCCACAGCATAATAGAGAACCAAATGTTATAACGCGACGTTGTTTCCGGATGTTTGATTACAATGTTTCAACGTTCATCCTTCATCGGGGTGTTCCCTTTAAGGTGCTGTGGTTTCCATACTTTTACTCACATGCACTGGGAACAATAGCAATTTAATACAAGAACGGACGCAAATCTCCAATGTGTAATCAGCTACAGCAGCTACAGCAGCTACAGCTGTCGGCCCTGCTGGAAGTCTGAAGAGTCATTATAAACTCAATACATCCAGTCATCTGCAGAAGTTTGCAAGTGTAGCT
Organism: Gekko japonicus; assembly: GCF_001447785.1. Lineage (NCBI taxonomy): Eukaryota > Metazoa > Chordata > Lepidosauria > Squamata > Gekkonidae > Gekko > Gekko japonicus. The sequence goes on from NW_015165936.1 coordinate 45,721, forward strand.
AATAGTGCACTGCACGTGCCTAAGAATATTTTCTCGCATTCTTGGGGTCTTTATTTACTGATAAGAATCTGTACTCATTTGGCTGAAATTGCTTCTGAAGCTTCCAGCTATTCTCCCAGCTCCTAGGGCACAAGAGTTCATTCCTCAGCAAGCAGCTTTATAAAACGGCATTAAGTCATGCTAAAGGGTAATTTCCCCTTCATTACAGACTGTAGTTACTCTGCGTTATTATAGGATTGCATTTTTAAAAATCTGTTTTTAAACTGCTGCCAAATCCGTATTTGGTTTTGCTGTAATGCAAAGTCATGTATTAGGAGTAAAGCTCATTGAAAGAAGTGTGATTTTATGAGAAGCAAACATGCCTAGATTTTAGGGTTGCCAGCTCCAGGTTGGGAAATACCTGGAGGTTTGGGGGGGTGGAGTCTGAGGAGGGTGGGGATTGGGGAGGGGAGGGACTTCAATGGGGTATAACGCCACAGAGTTCACCTTCCAAAATGGTCATTTTCCCCAAGTGAACTGATCTCAGTTGCCTGGCAGTTGTGCCAAAGACAATAAGGAACCCTTATCAGTGTACAAGTATAGCCACATGGTTAAAGGCTGCATGGCAGGTTGCCTTGTAGAGAACCCTAGGATTCCATTGAAGTATTGAGCTGTGCCTATGTTATTTTGAAAATTGGGGTGAGATACATTTTTCCTGTTTTTGAACTGATATATGCATTATGCAGTCAATCTTGTCTTTCTATGTATATTTATGATTGGTTCACAGTTCTGTTTTACCAGCCGCTGTTGAAGATCATTGAAACATTTTGATTTATGCCTGGGAGAGGCGTTTGCTGTTATTCTTTCCACAGTAGGCATCCTCTGCTGCAGTTACTTTCTGTTTGGAGGTCTATGGACACTATCTATGCATGGAATTACAGAGGAGCCTACTGTTGGCTTTGAATATGTTCTTTTTTAAAACTATGTTTCATTGTTATGAGCAATCTGCTAGATCAATATCTATACACTTTACTGGGATATGACCACTAACCATTCTTTGTATTTCAATGAATGTGATATACAGTTTTGAGCACATATAGTTGTGAATTGTAGATGGTGAATTGTAGATGGTCTTCCCTTGGTGCACAGTGGTGCACATCGGAGCGGTGGCACAGTGGGTATATCCCACTGTCTTAACATCTGAACTGTGTTAGTTCAAGCCCCGCGCTGGTGTGAGCAGCCAGCCTGTTGTCCCCGCCTCATCGTCCACCCAGCGATTCGAAAGCTTCAGCGAGTACATAAAATGGGAACCAGTCCTTAGAGAGAGTGGGCATGCCAATCTCCCTTGTGGGAGGGTGTTAGCTGACGGTCGGACGTCCTGGTCGAGGTTCGGAAAGGTGAAATAACTTCTCGGCTACGAAAGAATCCCTGCAGTGGATGTTCCGGCCAGGCGGTGGCAGTGTGCTGATTGACATACGGGTCCTGAAGCCTGGTCAACAAGCAGCCGTGCGGAAAACGACGGAGCCGAGCCAGAAGACGTCTACACCGGGCAGTGACGGCGTGTGCAATTAAATGAATATATGTTGTCTTCTCTTTCCCCTACAAACATTGTTAGTCCCTTGTCTATATTGAGTAACTGTACATCGCTTTGAGCCCACTGGGGAAAGCGATTAATAAATGGAAATAATAATAATAATAATAATAATTATTATTATTATTATTATTATTATTATTATTATTATTATTATTATTATTATGTGTTATTTGTGACCACCTGGCAGTTGGCAATACTACTACATTTAGTAACTCAGTTTCTCCTTGGGATTTCTTGCCACAGCCTGGAAGGAAAGCCTGTGGAACCACCTCACCTGCCTCAGTCTTTAAAAGCTATAGCTCTTCTGCCTATAAGGGCCATCTCCTAACTGATCCCGGACTCAGATGCAAAGCTGCAGGGCTACATGTGGCTGCAAGGGGGCGGCCTTATCGTGAAGCAGAGGTCCTGATGAACTCAGGGGGCTGGAATGCAAGTGGATTGCCTAAGGACACTAGAGCAGTTCATAGCCATGCACAAGAGCATTCTAAAAACCCAGCCTGGATCCACTTCAGTCAGTAGAGTGGTGCTCCTGTATGGCAAGTAACTGTCCCAAAGTCCCAGAGAAAGAAAGCAGAGTTGGCAGCCTCTGTGTGAGTGGAGAGAATGACACTGCCCAGTTCAAGCCTTGGCAGCTTCATGATGCTACCTGGCAGCCAGGGGGCATTGCCCCCTCCAGGACATCATGGGGAGCTTGAGCCCCACTGCCCTCCCATAGTTTATGCCCCTGCCAGTTTTACTAGCCTGTGTTAATCCCCACCACCACATTTTTGAAATGGTATGGTACCATGCAGTGTGGTATAGTGGTTAAGAGTGTCAGGCTAGCATCTGGACAGCTCCAAGAGGGAACTGGATAAACATATGGAGCAGAGGTCCATCAGTGGATATAAGCCACAAGGTATAGATAGAGACTCACAGGCTGGGGCAGGTGATGCTCTGTATTCTTGGTGCTTGGGGGGGGGGCAACAGTGGGAGGGCTTCTAGTGTCCTGGCCCCACTGATGGATCTCCTGAGGACACCTGGTATTTTTGGCCACTGTGTGACAGAGTGTTGGACTAGATGGGCCATTGGCCTGATCCAACATTGGCTACTCCTATGTTCTTATGTTCTTATCTGGGAGCATCAGGTTTGAACTCCCACTCTCGCCATGGAAGTTCACTGGATGACCTTGGACAAGTCACACACTCTCAGCCTTAACCTACCTCACAGGGTTGTTGTGAGGATGAAATGAAGGAAAGGAAAATGATGTAAGCTGCTTTGCCTTCCCATTGGGGAGAAAGGTGGAGTATAAATTAGACAGATAGATGATAGAAGATAAATAGATGATGGATGGATGGATGGATGGATGGATGGATGGAATCTATTTCTCTATTTATTCTTCTTGTTGGTAGCTGGAAACGCAGGTAAGAAACAATGTATCTGGAGTATAAACCCTGAAACTGAACATAGGGCCAAAACTGAGTCACAACAGTTGGAAAGGGGGACAGACCCTCTGAATTAATTCTTGCATTAATTCCTAGTTTTTGTCAATTCCATCAGTATTGGAATGAGAATTTGTAAGCATTTGGCTGAATTCAGCCTAGCATTGTCTGTTTTACAGTCATAATGAGAATGATTGAGATCCAGTTAAGTGAGGGGTGGGGGGACATAAACAGGTCTTGAACAAAGGCAGTTGCTTAATATATAAACAAACCCTGGTAATTCTTAGCCATAAGAACTAATGAGAACTGATCTTCCTCCTCCGTTTCATTTTTATTGATGGGTGGTGTTCACTTGTAGTAAAGGGTAAAGGTAAAGTTTTCCCTTGCTCGAAAGCCAGTCGAATTTGATTCTAGGGTGCGGTGCTCATCTCCATTTCCAAGTCAAAGAGACAGCACTGTCCAAAGACATCTCTGTGGTCATGTGGCCAGTGTGACAAGACGCCAAGGCGCATGGAATGCTGTTATCTTCCCACCAAAGCGGTACCTATTTATCTACTTGCACTTTCTTGCTTTCGAACTGCCAGGTTGGCAGGAGCTGGGGCCAGAGGCAGGAGCTCACTCCGTCATGCGGCACTCGGGTCTCGAACTGCTGACCTACCGACCTTCCAGTCTATAGTTCACCGTGGCCCCAATTCACTGGTAGTACTATGTGTCAAATGTTAATTGCTGTGAGCCACTTTGGGAGTTGTGTCTGAAAAAGAACAACTGGGGGGGGGGAGAGATAAATGAACCCATGTACACTAAATAAAAGGGGCTAGTTTGCACCTGGCCACAGCGTGGAAGGAAGAGAGAGATCTGAAGTTTCAGCAAGTTATGGTAAATTTATTGCAGGTGAAGGTGAAGTCAGCCAGGCATTCATGTCCCTCGTCCTCTCCATACATCATGAGGCATTTCTCCTGCAAGGCGGGGCAAGTTGGGGTCTCACCAAGGCACGACTGCCCCCTCCCAGCTCACAAAAGTCCCAGTGTCTTTCTCAGTGAGACGGCCGAAGGTGTTCAGGATGGCTTGCACGCTGGTGTCCAATGCCATTGGTGCTGGTCCCTTTGAAAAAAGAATAGGGAGTCACATAAGGTCGCCAGCCTCTATGTTGGAAAAAAGTCAACCACAAATGGACGTGCAGCATATGTGAGTATGCAAACCACCAGGAAGAAAAATAACACTGTAAACATAAAGTATTAGACAACAAACTGTGTCCTTAAAATGAATTAGTATTTTCTTTTACAGTCCTTTTTTACAGAAGTTATTGATCACTCCCTTTTTGTCTCTGAACACAGTCACAGATAAAGCAGCTACGGATTGCCTAGGTTGCCATCTGTTTTTTTCTGACTTCTTCAGGCTGTTGTCTCAGTGGTGGAGCCCCAAAAGCTCTAGAAGTTAACTCTGACTTTGCAGTCTGTCTTGCTTCAATTCGGCACTCCTGCTGGGCTCTCCAGACGACAGAGATCAGTTTTGCTGAACCAAACGGCAGTTTTGGAAGGTGGACTCTACAACATCATACCCTGCTGAGGTCCCTCCCCTCCCCAAACTTTGCCTTTCCAAGGCTCCACCCCCAAATATGCAGGAATTTCCCAACATGGAGCTGGCAACCTTAGGATCCAAGGAGGATGTGGCACTGGCGAGTCAGACTGACCAAGCCTGTAAATTGTAGCACTCATGTATCACGTTCAGACATCCAGCGCCAAAAGAAAAGCATTCTGGAATGCTGCCCCCTCTTTATAGAACTCCATGTCTCTGGAGGGTCACCTCAACATACTTGGAAGTAGTGTATGATCTGTGCAATTGGGACCATACAGTTAAAATGTATTATAATGAACCGTTCAGTACCACAAGGTATACTGATGACCACTAGCTTAGATGGCTTTTTCGAAAAGGCTAGACAAGACCTATCAATGGCTGTTATCCACAATAAACATGGATGGAACCTTCTTGTTGAGTCTGGGGGTGAAATCCTAGAAGCCACCAATCATCCCCGTATGGGCTATAGCAAGAGATGGGCAGGCTCCCCCTGCTGCACCTGCCTCACTCTCTATTCCTTCACTTCATTTCCCCCAATGCATTGTGGGAACTGTAGTGCTCAGAACACTTGAAATGGATGATCAGGTACTCTGGGAACAGCAAAGACCTGAAATCATTCAGTGGGTGGTGGGGAAACGATGACATGAGGTATATTCGGAGTACGTAGTTTAGGGTTACTGGTCTCAAGGTGGGGCCCAGAGTTCTCCCGGAGTTACAATTTACAACTGATTTATATATGGCAATGATCAGTGCCTTCGGAGGAAATGGCAGCTGCAGAGAGTAGATAGACTCTATGGCATTACTTCCTTGTCAAGCTCCGTTCCCTCTCCAAAATCCACCCTACCTCAGGCACTGCCTGCAAATCTCCAAGAATTTCCCAGGCTGGAGTTGGTAGCCTTAAGAGTTCTGTGCAGACTTGATCATCAAAGTCAGATGTTCTCAGAAATACAAGAAAGATGGAGGGATGACCCTGCAAGAATGTTCTCTCCCTTTGGCCATCTCCCACTGCTGCAATGTTCATCCCCATTAAACAGGAAGGATAACCTGGTGTGGGCCGGCCTGGAAAAGGAAGGGGGGATTCTTCTCTAGCCCACATTTTCCATCCAGGAGGGAACGACTTGGCCACACAGGGCCTGGCTACATGTTGATGCACTTTCCTTGTAGTCTTCTTCTTCTTAGGACTTCACAATCAGGTATGCATTGCAAGTTTCAGGCTGTTAACTCTCACTGTGTATAGGAATGAGTCTGCACAGGATGGCCTGTGTCGAGGAATGAAGTTGCACCATGAAGCACCTACCGCTGCATTTCCCATGTCTGTCTGCACCCATCCAGGATGCAATGCGATGCACAGGATCTCGTCTTCTGCAAATCCCAGGGACTGGCACCGGGTGAGCATGTTCAGAGCAGCCTAGGAGGGAGACACAGCAGAAGCAAGGAGAGGAATGATGCATCCAGCCCAGTTCTTAATTTTAATGACATGAACTGAGCGAAGACTTCCACCTTTGTATGTTATGTACATCCCTACCTTGCTGCAGCGGTAACTAATAACATGTCCAAGTTCCCATCCAAGGACATTGGCGATGGAGCCGCCGTCGCTGGACACGTTGACAATGGCGGCTTTGCTGCAGCTCATCCCTTTCTGGGGGCTTTCCCGAGACGCCTTCCTCAGCAAGGGCAGGAAAGCCTGGAGGTGGAGAGGGAAGAATCAAGGACAGACACACGGGCTGCAGGAAGAAGAGCTGGCGTCCCCCTTCATCTCCTCCCTAGCCCCAACCAGGGATATGGCAGCAGTTGAATCTCTGTTATGTGATGCTGCTGTCAAGTCCATCACAGCATCTTTGCCTGGGAAACAGGCAGTGATCCTGCCCAGGATCCCACCACCACCAAGAAGCTCTGCCTTTCTTAAGGTCACTAGCTATGCAATCCTAAGTAGAGTTGTACCCATCCGAGCCCATTGACTTCAGTAGAACAGTGTGATTCTGCTTACGGTTGCCCTATTAGGTCATGGTCACACGGTCATTTTGATCAGGTTTCACAACTGTTCCCTATCACATTTAAAAGGGCTGATCAGACAGCCGATTCTGTATAGTAAGTAATATACTTTATTGTCATTGTACATAGTACAACAAAATTAAGATGCAATCATTTCAGTGATCTTACAACAATATTCATATACACTCACACAACCATTCACAACTATCTCATAACTCCCTTAAGGTTCACGTAGCAACTTAAAACCACTAATGTCACCCAAATTCCAATTTCATACAGCATTTAAGGCAGTAATAGCTCTCGAAGAAAAACTATTTTTTAATCTGTTTGTCCTTGTTTTAATTGTCCTATATCTTCTGCCCGAAGGCCACACCTGCGGACTCACCCCTGCAATCCTCCCGGTTTTCTAGCACATTTTCCAACACTGGGGAAATTAAGAACTTTCCTACTACTTGCGCTGTGAATCCGCAATTTCTCCTATCTGGACAGCCATCTCTCACTGTGAATGAGATTAGATCATCTGTATGTCCTTCTTGCAGTAGTTCCCCCCCCCCCCCGACTTTCACCATTGTGTGCACGACCAGTCCTGCACTGAATATATTAAATGCATGAACACTCAAGCGCACATAAAACAGCACTCGGTTACATGTCGGTAATTCATTTTGTTCAGTGCAACACATTTAAAAAAAAATTATGCCACACTGCCACTTGGGCGGCACAGCTGTCTGGATAGTGCCTGGAGCCTCGTCGCACAATGCAAGCGGTTTGGCAAAGGATGTGTGATCATCTGAACCCACTAAAAAGTATCTCCAATCAAATCTACAGCGGGAACAAATTGCGGTAAACTTGCCGTGTGACCACACCCTTGATACACAAATCTGTGCCTGCATACTCCAAATCTCAAGAGCTGCAAATCTGATTAAAAGTTGCAGTGAATGTACGTGCAATCTATGTGGGGGGTACACTTGTTTTTTTCTTCATATGTCCGTTGACTAATTCTCATGTTACATCCAATGCATGTGTAGCTCGACTCATGATTTAAACCCTGTCTTTATCCAAGTTACTGGTCCATAAGAACATAAGAGATGCCAATGTTGGATCAGGCCAAAGGCCCATCCAGTCCAACACTCTGTATCCCGCAGTGGCCAGAAATACCAGTGCCATCAGGAGGTCCACCAGTGGGGCCAGGACATTAGAAGCCCTCCCACTGTTGACCCCCCCCCAAGCACCAAGATGACAGAGCATCACTTGCCCCAGAGTCCCTATCTATACCTTGTGGCTAATAGCCACTGATGGACCTCTGCTCCATATGCTTATCTAATTCCCTTTTGAAGCCGTCCATGCTTGTAGCTGCCACCACTTCCTGTGGCAGTGAATTCCAAGTGTTAATCACTCTTTGGGTGAAGAAGTACTTCCTTTTATCCGTTCTAACCCGACCGCTCAGCAATTTCATGGAGTGCCCACGGGTTCTTGTATTGTGAGAAAGGGAGAAAAGTACCTCTTTCTCTACCTGCTCTTTCCCATGCATAATCTTATAAACCTCAATCATGTCACCCCTCAGTCGTCGTTTCTCCAAGCTAAAGAGCCCTAAGCGCCTTAACCGTTCCTCATAGGGAAAGTGTTCCAACCCTTTTATCATTCGAGTTGCCCTTTTCTGCACTTTTTCCAAAGCTATAATATCCTTTTTAAGGTGTGGTGACCAGAATTGCACACAGTATTCCAGATGAGGTCGCACCATTGATTTATATAGCGGCATTATGATATTGGCTGATCTGTTTACAATACCCTTCCTAATAATCCCCAGCATAGCATTGGCCTTCTTTATTGCAGTCACACACTGTCTCGACATTTTCAGTGAGTTATCTACTACAACTCCAAGATCTCTCTCTTGATCAGTCTCTGCCAGTTCAGACCCCATCAACGTGTATTTATAGTTAGGATTTTTGGCATCACCTTGCACTTGGCCACATTGAACCCCATTTGCCATGTTGACGCCCACTCGCCCATCTTTGACAGATCCCTTTGGAGTGCCTCACAATCCTCACTGGTTTTCACCACCCTGAACAACTTCGTATCATCCGCAAATTTAGCCACTTCACTGCTTACTCCCAACTCCAAATCATTAATGAACAAGTTAAAAAGCAGTGAACCAAGTACTGATCCCTGCGGTACCCCACTGCTTACCCCCCTCCACTGAGAGAACTGCCCATTTATACTCACTCTGTTTTCTATTAATTAGCCAGTTTTTGATCCATGATTTTTGAGCTTATTAAGAGCCTTTGATGAGGAACTTTATCAAAAGCTTTCTGGAAGTCAAAGTAAACAATATCTATTGGATCCCCCTTTTCCACATGTTTGTTCACCCCCTCAAAGAACAGTGTCATTTTCATTTTTCATTTTCATTTTTCATTTTTCCACAGTTTCATTTGTAAAGCAAAGGTATGTTGGCTGTTTCCTGCAGGCAGGTGAATGCATATAGGGTAACGTGAAAACACGGCTTCTGTAACATGATTACGAGAAGAGCCCCCGAGACATCCTTACCTGGCTCATCAGCATGGGCCCAATCACATTGGTTTTGTACACCTCGGCCATGTCCTCTGCTGTCTCCGATTCCAGACTGCTTGGCTTTACAATCGCAGCATTGTTGATCAGGAGATTCAGCCCGGCTCCTTGCAGGTGTTCTGTGACTCTGGCTGCAGCAGCCTGGATGCTGGATGGATCACTAGTATCTACAGCAGCAAAGTTTTACAGGTAACTAAAGGTGAGTCACCACCTGCTAGGAAGCAGTTCTGCAGACCTTTGCTCAAGTGCCTTTACCGCATGCACGCTTGTTGCTCTCACAGGGCAGAAAACTAAGGGTCCTTTCACATAGTGAGCTGATTAACCCGTGCATGTAAAAAAACCCCCTTACATGTACAAATAAGAAATAGGTAACATATGTGTGTACACAACTACTATCGTGTGTTGCTGTTGTTAATCCTTCCTGTTTAAATTCCCCACTGAGGAGGCAACAGAGGGAAGGGAAGAAGGTAGAGATGAGATTAAATGTGGGCATGAAAATATGTCCAGTTCAGGGGTAAGGTTAAGGTAAAGGTGCCCTTGCTCGAAAGCCAGTCGAGTCCGAATCTAGGGTTGCGGTGCTCATCTCCATTTCAAAGCCGAAGAGCCAGCGCTGTCCGAAGACGTTTCCATGGTCATGTGGCCAGCATGACTAAACACCAAGGCGCACGGAACTCTGTTCCCTTCCCACCGAAGTGGTACCTATTTATCTACTTGCAATTTCTTGCTTTCGAACTGCTAGGTTGGCAGGAGCTGGAACTAGAGATGGGAGCTCACTCCATCATGCGGCACCCGGGTCTCAAACTGCTAAACTACTGACCTTCCACAGCCTGCAGTTCAGCGTCTTAACTACTTGAGCCACCACAGCTCCACAGTTCAGGGGTACAGACCCATTTAAGCCATGGATGAGGACTAAGGGATTGTGCCCATGGCTTCCAGAAAGGGCTTCCAGAGTGAGCACGCATGATGGACAGGGTGTGTGAGAGGATTAAAAGGATGTGTGAGAGAGAAAGGGAGGCAGCATCACATGGGTGTTCTGGAAAGTAGCCCCAGGTGGCGGGCAATGTTCCCTCTAAGCCGTGGAGTCTTGTGAGCAAAAATTCTACTCTGTGAGCTGCTGGCATTCAAGTTGTGAGCCAGCCATTTGGCTGCTGCATAAATTAGTTTGCTCTGGAGCCATCCTTCCTGAGCGAAGACAAAAATGTGTGAGCTGGAGGCTAAACAACTGTGAGCTAGCTCACACTAACTCAGCTTAGAGGGAACACTGGTGGCGGGTACAGCAAGGGCCCAAAGGGAGAGACATGAGCCAGGGTCTTTCTGCATGAATACTTTCAATGAATGTCTAATCCAGGCTTCCCCAGCGTGGTGCCCACTGGCACCATGACACCATGCCATGCTTTTCAGAAAAGTAGGTGGGGCCATTGTAAATCTTGGCTTGTTTTTGGCTTCCCTCATTCACATGAAGGAGTTTTCCACTGGAGGATGAGGAGGACCAGTAGCCACCAGTTCTTTCCTTAGTCAGGGTGTGGTTCCACTCCTCCTTCAGGGTTTCCTTCTTCCCAGGAGGTGTGAGGAAGGCGGCATTGTGTTTGGCCCTGCCTCCCAATTTTGGCAGCCATTTTGGAGTGGCACTTCCACCTCCTGTGGAAGCCATTTTGGAGTGGCACTCAGCACTCTCTCTCAAAATTCCAGAGGTGCCCACAGCGTCAGAAAGGTTGGGGACCCCTGGTCTAACCCATTTTTTTGGCTCTTGCCGAATGCATGCCTTTTGGTTCTCTTACTGACAAGCCCCTTGTCTCTTCTGTCATCGCAAGGCAAGCACCGTGTCTTCACATCTAAAAAAAAGAACCTCTTAAGATGCTAGATCTTCTCCACGATTAGGTGGAACCCCATGACTCTGCATGTTTGAACAATGCATGGAACGCATCCCAGTAAAGGAAAGCATTGTGTTGTTTTCTGCCAAAAGGACTCATTCTCGCCAGGCATAGTCATGACGTTTGAGTAATCACAATACTGACAAAGAGCAAGGGATGAATCACGTGGTCCCAACAAAAGCTCTTTGGAAGCTGGCGGGAGTAGCGTAAAGCTCTCAGCCAAGGAGCTACTTGTGTGGATGCACCATTGATGTTGCCAGTGCCTCCACATGGGGTATGGCCCCCATAATTTGGCAGAATTACTACCTTTCGTTTTTCAGAATTTTGCAATCACACATGGAGCAGCGGCATTGCTATATAACATGATCTGGGCCCGTGAATACACTACCTCACAAGACGTATTAAGATTTCCTTTCCTGAAGGCTACTGTTTGATCTCTCGAAGAGAGACGAGAAAGGCCCAAGTCCTGTGACAGATGTCATAACTCTGATTCAGTCTCAGGTTAAAAGTCACCCCAGGTCAAGAGACTGGGAAAGTTCTGCAGAGCTACTGCCAGTCGGAGAAAACAATACTAGGAAAGATGTCAAATGGTCTGACAGTATCAGGCAGCTTCATACATTTGAGGGGAAAATTGATCCCATTTCCTGAAGCACAAGTCTAACTTAAACTAAACTCATGCTGGAAACAGGGAACGAATATGCTTGTGGTATGCTTACTTGCTTGCTTAACTTACTGCTCTTCTGACACAAGGGTCATGAACAGATCAAAATCCAACCCTCTCACGTGGGCAATCGCAGCAACGAAATATTTAGCAACTGCTAAGGTTGCTTTCCAATTTTCATCTACAAGGAAAGACTGGATATTTTTTTTTTTTGAGATGCTAAATTCATATAACCTTTTAAGAGGAAGGACAAGTACCTTTCTCTCAGATCAGACCAGACTTCACACTCCAATAAAAATATGTTCTAAGAACTTACATTGATTGACCAGATCCACATTTACAAACTCTGTCCAAATACATTGTGCCTGCAAATCGGCTTTTCAGTATAGCCAAGGGAAAAGAATTTAATCGAGTGAGCTCATCTATAAATAGGGACTGTTAGGTCTTTTAAGTAGCTCGAAATAGTGCACAAGGAGGGAGCACCAAAGAACACTGGTAAATATACATGCCGTGCCCTCAGTAAGGTACATGTAGGGCTTTTCCACATTCTCATTTTACTCAGTGTTAAGTTCCTGTTTTGGGGTCGTCGTGTCCCCCCCCCCCGTTTCCCTGTTTTGCTCCCTCTAGTGGTTGATTCAATATCAAACAGCTTTATTTCAAGCTTATCTCCCTGCAGTTTAAATCTGCAGGAAATTAAGCCGGAAATAAGCTGTTTGATAGCAAATCAACCAGGAGAGGGAGCAAAACACGTGCAGAACAGCCCCCCCCCCCAAAAAAAAAACATAGGCACTCAGTAGCAAGTAAAATGAGAATGCAGAAAAGCCCCTAATAACATGCATGTAAAATGCAACACAATGACCTCGTGGACTGGCCATGATTCTCAGATCCATGTAACAAATGGGAATTTGGTGCACTTGACTCATACCCAGTGGAATGATCTCCACTCCTTGGTGCTTGGCAGCCAGGTTCTTCAGCTCCTGAAAGAGACCAAAGCTTGTGACACAAGAGAAAGACTGGTCCATTCCTGATTATGCAGGGAAGAAAGACAGGAAGAGGCTCAGGTCCCACTTGGCATCTGGTTTTGCCCGGGGATGCCTCCACTGCATAGACATGGCTCCATAAAAAGTGTCCTGCAACAAACGGAGTAGCTTTTCAAGAAATACCTACTCACCATGGGGAATCCAAGCTCTTTTCAAAGATATTTCACTTAAGAAAAAAAAAGTGACTTTTGGTGACTCTGGTAGGGTACCAAGGCAAGAGATGCTCAGAGGTGACGTTCAAATGGCACCTGGGTTTGGCCACTGTGTGGCTTAGAGTGTTGGACTACATGAGCCATGGGCCTGATCCAGCATGGGTTCTCTTACGTCCTTATGTTCTTAGGTGGTTTGCCATGGCCTGCCTCTACATAGTGACCCTGGACTTCTTTGGTGGTCTCCCATCCAAAGAACTAACTACACAGCCCCGTAGCTAGGGAATGTGGGGGGAGGGGGCCTCGGGGGGCCTGCCAGCTAATTAAATGAAAGTACAGTGCAGGTAGTAAGTTAGAGCACTTTGGGGGCAGCCCAGGGGAGGGGGCCCATAAGAAACACTAGGGGGCCGGGCCCCATGGGCCCCATGTTAGCTACGGGCCAGCGCCTGACCCTGTTTAGGTTTCGAGGTCCAATGGGATCGGGCTAGCCTGGGCCATCCAGGTCAGGGTCTCCCTGGTACTGTCCACATAAAAACTCAGTTGAATCCCAAACAGGGCCAGCTCCAGGTTTTGGGGGTCCTGGGCAGAGAATTTCCATGGGCTCCCCCTCTGCCTACCACCAGACCCCACCGGTCACACCTCACCCCCCCTCCTGTGCCCCCTCCCCTGCCCGTGTGTCCTTCCCCTGCTCACAAGCCTTCCCAATACCTGCATTCACAGCTAATCAAACGTGGCCTGCTGCCATAATAGCTGCCAGGGGCACCACTGCTGTGTACCACCTGTAGGCTTTTCTGAAACCATGTTGGGAGCATGGTTACTGGAGCATCTGCGAGCAAAGTGGGGGAGTGGGAGGTAGGCGGTAGGCAAGGCGGGTGGGTGGGAGGCTGGTGGCAGTGGGCCTCGCCAAAGCCCTGACCCCTGGCACCTGCCCCACCTCAGGGTATGCTGATGCCGGCCCCGAACCAGAACCTTGTATTCTCCCAAACAATTCTGCAAACCAGATCCTCGTGGATGAATTGGTGCTCTTCCCCCCCCCCCCCCCCCCAACTTCCGTACAATTTTCTGGAAAGGAAAGAAAAAAGAATCACAAGTAAGGATTCAGTGGGAATTATTATATTATAGAAACCGCAGCCTTCAAGTCTTATATTTATCCCGTGCTAATGTTTTTAGGGTATTTAACATGGGGGCGGCTAGCATCATCTCAAATTGGAGTTGCCAGTCTCCAGGTGGGGCCGGGAAGTGTCCAGGAATTGCATCTGATCTCCAGACTAAAGACCAGTCCCCCCTGGAGAAAATGACAGCTTCAGAGCTCGGACTCTGTGGCGTCACATCCCCGATGGACCCCCTCCCCTCCCCTCCCCAAACCCTGGCCTCCCCAGGTTCTACCCCAAATATCCAGGAATTTTCCAACCCAGAGTTGGCAACCCCATTTCTAACGCACAGTAAAATAATCATTCCATTAAGAAATAACTAATTTGTGTTTAAGGGATGTTAAAATGTTCCGTGGACAGTGAGCTGGACTTGGGATAGAAATCAGTTGCCCAGGTTCACAGGGATGCACTCATAGCCGACTCGAGCTTCACATTGCCCTCTGCTAAGAAGACCATTAAGTCTGGACTCCACAACAACCTCTCTGCCCCCACTTCTCCATAGAACGAAAACTGCTCTAGGGTCGCCGTCTGTAGCCTGGGGAACTCCTGGAGATTTGGGGGAGGTGCCTGTGGAGGGAAGGCTTTGGGGAGGGGCATCACCTGTCATCTTTGGCATACCGTAGAGTTTGCCCACCGAAGCTGCCATTTTCTCTAGGGGGAACCGATCTCTGTATTCTGGAGATCAGTTGTAATTCCGGGAGATCTCCAGGCCCTACCTGGAGGGTGGCAACCCCAACATTGCCCTGAGACTGGGAAGCGTAACAAGCCCTGCTCCCAAAAAATGATCCTCCATTCCCTTAGGGATCACAGATCATAGATATCACAAGGAAACAAGTCTTGTTCCGGCACCCGCTCCAGCGTGTAAGCTACCTGGGCACGTGATCCCTCTGGGTCCCGACAAGTGGCAAAGATCCGATTGCTTTTCCCCGCCAGCTGCTTGACAATCTCCAAGCCGATCCCTCGGTTGGATCCTGTCACCAAGATGCTCTGTGCTTGCAGCATTTCTGCGCCTTGTCTCTTGCTGCCTGGAGAGCCAAGCTGGGCCTGTCCTGTTCAACGGAGGGCAATCCCCAGTTCCCCCACCCAGCCTTGTGTAAGGATCTTGGCTCTGTGACAGCTCACAGGCTGAGGTTGGCTCTGTTCCCATCTATCCAGCTGCTGCCCACAATGCTCCCGAGAAGAAGAGCTTCTTGTGAGTTGTGTACGCCCCACTGCCTTGTGTGTGTCTGGTGATGGGCTTCTTGCCGGTTGAGGAGGGGCAGGGGGAATGTAACAGACTTCAGAGGCAGAGAGAGAAAGAAAAGCTGCCTGGGATGAAGCCATAGGTTAGTAACCATCCTTCCCAGTGTGCCCTTTGGACAGAACAAGATCCAGCCAAATTAATGAACTTAAAGTAGATTATTGTCTCTGCAATGTTAAGTGGGGGGCGTGGGGCATAAATAGGTCTTGAACAAAGGCTGTTGCTTGATAGCATCTGACTACCACTCCCCCCCACACAATATATAAACAAAGCCTGGTAATTCTCAATAAAATAACTGCATGGAAACAGCCATGAAAACTGATCTTCCTCCTCCGTTTCATTATTATTGATGAGTGGTGCTCACTGGTAGCATTGTGTGCCAATTTGGTGTAGTGGTTAAGTGTGCGGCCTCTAATCTGGGAGAACTGGGTTTGATTCCCCACTCCTCCACTCGCAGCTGCTGGATGACCTTGGGCAAGCCATAGTTCTGTCAGAGCTGTTCTGGAAAGAGCAGTTTCTGTCTGAGCTCTCTCAGCCCCACCTACCTCACAGGGTATCTGTTTTGGGGCGGGGAAGGGAAAGGAGTTTGTAAGCTGCTCTGAGACTCCGAGTGAAGCATGGGATACAAATCCAGTATCTTCTTCTCTTCTCTCTTCTCCTCTTCTAATTGCTGTGAGCCACTTTGGGAGTTGTGTCAGAAAAAGAACAAGTGGGAGAAAAAAGGTAAATAAACACACATACACTAAATAAGAGGGGCTAGTTTGCATGGAAGGAAGACAGAGACCTGACGTTTCAGCAAGTTATGGTACATGTATTGCAGATGAAGGCACAGTGAGTCAGGCACTCATGTCCCTCGTCCTCTCCACACACGAGGCCTTTCTCCTGCAAGGTGGGGTGGTTTGGGGTCTCACCAAGGCAGGACAGCCCCCTCCCAGTTCACAAAAGTCCCATTGTCTTTCTCAGTGAGATGGCCAAAGTTGTTCAGGATGGCTCGCATGCTGGTGTCCAATGCCATTGGGGCTGGTCCCTTTGAAAAAAGAATAGGGAGTCACATAAGGTTGCCAGCCTCTATGTGGGAATACAGAGAAAATAAAGGGGGAACCTCAGCATATAGTATGCAAAAAGGAAGAAAACACTAAGGAAAAACCATCAACAATATGAATGTATTCTGTACTAAAATAAAAACAAATTTATTAAGCAATAGTCTGTTGCATATTATTTCTACATCACGCTAATGTGTTCATTATGTATTGAGGTTGGTGGTCACAACCTCAATACATAGCCTCAATACATACCCAACCTCAGTACATAGTTACTGCTTATAATGTTAGTATGCTCCCAAGCACTACTTCATAGCGGTGGCGCAGGCGGTTAAACGCCTGCTAGTAACATCCACAGCTGTTCGAAACCCGCCGCGGCCAGAGTGAACACCTGGCCCTTGTCCCAGCTCCCGCTAACCCAGCGGTTCGAAAGCGCCAACTAACATCAAAAATGCGCAAGTAGATAAATGGGTACCTACCTTAGAGGGTAGGGGGCACCCTCCCCCGCTGTGGGGGTTGTTGGAGCGTCGGAACCCGGTGGACGGCGAAGCGGCAAGCGGCGAGCAGATGGCGTCCAGGCACAACATCGGAAGCAGAACAGCCGTCAGCGGAGAGGCGGAGCCGGGACGACACGGGAGTGTGGATGGCACAGGCGGTGCGGAGCCGCGAGGACTGAGCCAAGGCCGTGCCGGAGCATGCCGCGTGACAGAAGGGCCCGACCGATCTGCCACTGAAAGACCGCCGGAAAGGAAAAAGGAGCCAGAGAGACGCCGAAGTCGACGTAGCCGGCCCGGGAGGAAAAAAAGATTGACTAACCCCTCCACTGGGTGCCGGTGGGGATTGTCCCCACCCCTAATAGCTGTGGCCATAGGTTAGGGATAAGTGAGTAACTGTAGCCGCTCAGAGACCCCTTAGGGGGTTCGAGCGGGGTAGTAAGTCGAAATAATAAATAAATAAATAAAATTCATAACAATAATAGCTCTTGAACATGGCACAATACATATGTATGGATATTACGCTATGCCCTCAGACGACATACAGAAAGTATCCATAGACCTCCTGTGACAAAAGGATGTCGCTGACATAAGGCAGAAATTTCCTATGCAGCCGTGTGCAGCAGGTGTACAGCCGTACGCATTTCCCAGGTATGCTCACGTTTCAATCTATCTTCCTCGCAGATAAAAGCAGCTGTGCATATAACTTGGAACTATAACAAATTGCTACATAAGTACATGTACAATCCATAAGTTCCCTACATAACATAAAATAATAAAGTCAAACTCACCCAAGTTTCACAGGATATATTCATAGAATTATTGCAGATGAACAGTTCTCAATTTGTGCAGAATCTGGAGATTCACATAACTAACTGGAGCCCCAGGCAGTATTTTGGACGGTAACAAATTGCTACATAAGTCCATAAACTCCATATACAGTATGGAGAATGTATTCATGAAATCATTACAGAACAACAGTTCTCAACTTGTGCTAAATCATGAGGTTCTCTAAACGAAAAAAAGGTAAAGGTAAAGGTTCCCTTGCTCGAAAGCCAGTCGAGTCGACTCTAGGGTTGCGGTGCGCATCTCTGTTTCAAAGCCGAAGAGCCAGCGCTGTCCGAAGACGTTTCCGTGGTCATGTGGCCGGCATGACTAAACACCAAGGCGCACGGAACGCTGTTACCTTCCCACCGAAGTGGTACCTATTTATCTACTTGCAATTTCTTGCTTTCGAACTGCTAGGTTGGCAGGAGCTGGAACTAGAGACGGGAGCTCACTCTGTCATGCGGCAACTCGGGTCTCGAACTGCTGAACTACTGACCTTCCACAGCCTGCAGTTCAGCATCTTAACCACTTGAGGCACCGCAGCTCCCTCTCTCTAAACTAACTGAGCACCATACAGTATTTAAGGAAAAAACGGAGTAATTAGCTGCAGGAGGTTTTTTAAAAAGCTGCAGGAGGGTTTTTTTTACTGAAACAAATTGCTACATAAATACATATACATTACATAAAATCCATATACAATATTGCATAATAAGAACTCACCCAGATTTCACTGAATATATTCACAAAGTTATTGCAGACCCGCAGTTCTCAACTTATGTTGAATCAAGAGGTTCTCAAAACTAACTGAGCACTATACATTAAGAAAGAAACTGATTAGCTGCAAGTGTAAGTATGAGGTTTAGAGTGAAATCAACATTAACAAGGTAATTGACATCCAACTGGTAGAGACCTAGATAAAAGCAGAAAAATACTAGTTGCTGAATTAGACCATATGGAGCATAAGTTTTAAGATTATAAATAAAACTAGTTTATTTTTGTAAAAGATGTGTATGGCCTTATCTGATGGCCTTCTGATGTATGGCCTTATCTGATGTTTATAAATAACAAGGAATTTCATACCATCTGCAGAATGACAAGCTTGAATGTAATGTTCCACCATAGGAGCTTGAATAATTTTATTTCTAATTCTCAAGCGATGCTCAAGGATAGCACATGTGGACATGCCAACATAACATAAACCACAGGGGCAAAAGGACAGATATACTGTATTCCTGGAGGAACATGTTGCAAAAAAGAAAATTTTTAATATTTTTAGAAGGTTTTTTACATGTGGCATACCTTTTGCATCTATGGTTTCCTGCAATATTGCCCCCGTGGTTTATATTATGTTAGCATGTCCACACATGTGTAGGAAGCTGGGGGGGGGGGACCTGATCTGGCTTCCATAGGTACACTGTGCTCAGAAGAGATAGTGTGAAAGGACTTCGGCTGACACCACAGAATAAAAGGACATCCTCCTGTCAAAATGCTGAGATCAACAAGGTAAGCTTCATATTCATGATTCCATTTTAACCCGGTATATCACAGCTGGGGCCAGCTTAGTGCAGCTGAAAAACACCTTGTTTGGTCAAAAATAAACCCTCTCTCAATCAAGATCTCAAGCCAAGTGTCTTCCTATGATGGAGGCAGCTGTTGTCCAAATGGTGAATGCGAAAGTGGTCCCTGCTGGCCTCTTCTGGGGCAGTCTTCTATTCCACTGAAGTGGACAAAATCCAGGAGTGACTCTTAAATTTGGGGAAGAAGCAAGGGGGCACTAGGAAATGCATACTGGGTGGGCACTGACATTGATTAAAACTTAACCAGCAAGAAAAATCTACATTTCTAACTTTTTTTTCTACCTTGGGGCAGTTTTCTAACTCAAGAACATATCTCCTTGTGGAAGGCAAGGGCCATCATGCTGTCATGAAGGGCTGTACCTCTCCAGGGCACCTTAAAAGGCTTTCCTGGAGCAGCGTTTTATGGGGTGTTTTTTATACCCCATTACTTTACATAGGCTGTGGTCAGACTGGAAGGTTGGCGTGCTATGGTCATGCTGCTAATCTCTCTGTTTCATTTGGGAATGGAGAATCTTGGTCAGTCACTGCACCCTGAGGCGTCTTTAGAAGAAGAAGAAGAAGAAGAGATTGGATTTATACCCCGCCCTTCACTTGGAGTCTCAGAGCGGCTTACAAACTCCTTTCCCTCCCCCTCCCCACAACAGACACCCTGTGAGGTGGGTGGGGCTGAGAGAGCTCTGACACAAACTGCTCTTTTCCAAGAACAGCTGTGCCAGAGCTTGTGACTGACCCAAGGTCACATCAGCAGGTGCAAGTGGAGGAGTGGGGAATCAAATCCTGTTCTCCCAGATTAGAGTCCGTGCACTTAACCACTACACCAAACTGGCTCTCTTTACAGCGCGCAGGGCCCATGGTCAATCGTTCATAGTCATACGAGTCATCCAGCAGCACAGTTTGGGTTGGTTTTTTTTTTAAGTTTTCCTGGTGCATGTCATGAGTAGGAAAGAAAAACCCACCTAGAACGGATTGGACAGTTCAGATTTCCCATCCATTTTCTGTGTGCTTCCCTGTGTTCAGACATCCAGAAACGCAGAAACACATTTGTGTGGACATCTGTTCTCCAGTGGCTGTTTACTCCGCATCCAATGAGTCATATTGGGCCAAACTGCCCGAATGACTGCAGCCATGGACAGGGGTTAAAAAACTACCCCAGTTAAGCAAAATACATTCATTTTCTGGGGTGGATTTTCCTACTCCAGGTGGTTTTTCTTTCTTTCTTTTTTACTGAAAGAAAACTGCAAGTGGCTATACTTTGAGGATGCAGTTTTACTACTATACATGTGAAAATGTCCTCCTAAGGGGGAAAGGTTCTAGAGCCACTTTTCTCTGCAGTCTGCCAAAACTAGTACAAGTGGGGTATGAAGGAACCCCACAGGGTTGTTAGACAGGTAAGCCCTTATGTTCTATCCGTAAGCTATAAAGTGTTTTCAGTTGTCATTAAAAAGAGGCTGTGGTTCAGTGGTAGAGCATCTACTGTGCATTGCAGACTCTGAAATCTCCAGTTTAAAAAGGCACAATAAGTGATCTGAAAGACTACAACGGGAGATCCTGAAAAGCCACTGCCAGTCTAAGTAGACTCTCCTGACCTTGATGAACCAATGGACTGATTTAGGATAAAGGCAGTATGGCGATGTGATCTGTTCGAGCTTACAGTGACCCCTGGTGATCAACTTGAATTATTTCACATGTTCTGCAACCTGGTTTTGTATTTCATTCACTACTTTGTTCATTAATCTTAATTCATTAGTCACTGTGTAACAGAGGGTTGGACTGGACGGGGCATCGGCCTGATCCAACATTGGCTTCTCTTATGTTCTTATGTTAGTCTTCTGTGGTTTAAATGTATGGATTATGAGACTGATGAATGCCTCCTTTTCCCTCTCCTCCTCTTCTTTTGAAATATATCTGTATAGAGGTTAAGTAGTAGAAAATCTAAAAAGTAATGTTTAAAAATAATACAGAAAGTAAGAGAGAGATTGAGAAAGTGGGAATAAAAAGGTAAAGGTTTCCCTTGCTCGAAAGCCAGTCGAGTCCGACTCTAGGGTTGCGGTGCTCATCTCCGTTTCCAAGCCGAAGAGCCAGCGCTGTCCGAAGACATTTCCGTGGGCATGTGGCCGGCATGACTCAACACCAAGGCGCACGGAACGCTGTGACCTTCCCACCGAAGTGGTACCTATTT
This sequence comes from Gekko japonicus, assembly GCF_001447785.1. NCBI lineage: Eukaryota > Metazoa > Chordata > Lepidosauria > Squamata > Gekkonidae > Gekko > Gekko japonicus. Next base: position 67,071 of record NW_015165936.1, read on the forward strand.
ATCTACTTGCAATTTCTTGCTTTCGAACTGCTAGGTTGGCAGAAGCTGGAACTAGAGACAGGAGCTCACTCCGTCATGCGGCACACTCGGGCTAGCACATACAGAAGCTACTGCTGTGTGTAGCCAATACTGCACTCTGCTAAATAAGACAGAGATTACTGGCTTACTATACCAGTGAATCTTACAACTGTAATATTGATACATTGAATGCTTCTCATCTTTGCACTGCAGGCTCATCTCTAACTTGCTGCAGCAGTGATTAATGACATGCCCAAGATCCCCAATGAAGGCAACTTCTCTAGACATGTTGACAGTGGCGGCTCTGCTACAACTCACCCTTTCTCGGGCTATCCTGGGGTACCTTCATCAGCAAGGACAGGAATGACTGGAGAAAGGGAGGGAAGAATCGATGATTTGTGTACAAACGGTGCAATCTTAAATTGAGTTACACCTTTCTCAATCCATTGACATCCATGGGCTTAGAAGGGTGTAACTATGTTTAAGATCACACTGTAACCATAGTAACTTCCGCAGGAGATTCTCCACACTGGAGGAAGGGGGCAGGAGAGGGTGTTAAGTAAGGGTTAAACTTGGTTTGTGACAGAAGGTTGCAGCTGGTCTGTGTTCCAAAAGCTGTTAGCAAGTTTGGCCCAACTTGAACTACTAGGTCACTTTCTAAATTGAGACAAGCCCTTGACTTGCATGGATTTAGGAGGCTGTACCTCTGCTTAAGATCGTACTTAGGGCGATTCTGCATCTAGCATTAGCTCCACATTTTCTCAACTGGGAGGGGAAAATGCAGCTCAAAACCACATTCAAATACCTTGGGGCACCACTGTACTGACTGCAAAGTCACCCCCGAATGGCCATAGAACGACGCAGAAGCTACCATAAAATCCGATGATCAAAGAAAGCGAAAGCGGCATGGAGTGCGGAGGTTACCATAAAAGCTGATGATCAAAGAAAGCGAAAGCGGCATGGAGTGTGGAGGTTACCATAAAATCCGATGATCAAAGAAAGCGAAAGTGGCATGGAGTGTGGAGGCTACCGTGAAATCCGATGATCCAAGGAAGTGAAAGCATCATGCAATGCAGAAGGGAATTTCTGTTCCAGCGTGGGTTTTGTAAAACGACGGAAGGAAAAGCCAATGCAGAATGAGCCTTAAGTCTCTGAATTAGGAATGGATGTGCTTTGACTGTAGTGCAAATGCTTGTGCATGAAGCAAAAGGAATTGTGCCCGGGGTTCGAACCTGGGACCTTCTGTATGCGTGGCAGCCTTTAATCTGCTTTCTCTTCTCTCAGAAGCCAAGCAGGGTCAGCCCTGGGTAGTACTTGGATGGGGGAAAGACATGCACACGAAATAAAAGGGGCTCGTTTGCACCTCACCTCAGTGTGAAGGAAAAGACAGACTTGACTTTTCAGCAAGTTACGGTAAATTTATTGCAGACGAAGGCAAAGAAAAACACACATGCGCATCCCACATCTTCCTCACACGTGAGATGTTTCTTCTTCAAGTTGGGGGGGGTGGGGGGTCTCACCAAGGCACGGCTGCCCCCTCCCAGTTCACAAACGTGCCGTTGTCTTTCTCAGTGAGACGGCCGAGGGTGTTCAGGGCGGCTCCCACGCTTGCATCCACCGTCAGCGGGGCTGGTCCCTTTGGAAAGAGAATCGGCAGGTCACATGAGGACTTGGCACCGAATGACTGGAGTTACAACATCTCCACATGGCAAAGATCAGTGCCTCTGGAGGAAATGGCAGCTACTTCTACGGCGCTACATCCCCGCCGAGCTCCCTCATCTCCCCCAGTCACCACCCACAAATCTCTAGGAATTTCCCAAGGCTGGAGTTGGCAACCTGAAGAGATCTAGGCACACCTGCCCGTTGAAGTCAGATGATCTCAGAATAATATTCTGCTCTCAGAATCAGGGCTATTTTGGGGCAGGAACGCACAGGAACGGCATTCCGGCTGGCTCCCAAGTTGGCCACACCCAGCAGGAACTCATTAGCATAATAGGCCACACCCAACAGCAGAAACTCATTGGAATTGGCTACATTAGGGGTGCGTGGCCTAACATGCAAAGGAGTTCCTGCTACAAAAAACGGCCCTGGGTTTTGGCAACAAACAAGGTAAACTGAATAAGAAGCAAAAGGTGGGTGTGGCTGGATGACCACACTTCTGGTAACATGGGATGTGTGGCCTAATATGCTAATGAGCTGTGCAGTCAGGGGTGTTGCCTAATATGCTAATGAGTTTCTGCTTCTGGGTGTGGCCTATTATGCTAATGAGTTCCTGCTGGACTTTTTCTACAAAAAAAGCCCTGCTCAGAATAATAATTCCCATGATGCACTGGGGAGGTGGTGGATGAAAGAAAGATGGAGGGATGACCCCGGAAGAATTTTCTCTCCCCTTGGCCACCTGATCGGTTCTCCTTTCCTCCACGTGAGTTTGGTGGGAGCCTACTGGGATTAGTGTGGAAATGGCTCCCACGGCCTCTAGCACTGGCCTCCAGTTCTGGCCCTGCAGGCAGGCCTGCTCCTGTGTTCAACTCGGCACAATTACATGACAATAACATGATATTATGTCTGGGTCGTCCTTGCCTATGAGAAGCACAATCAGCGAATCAGTTTGGACGGCCTGTGTCTAGGAATGTATTTAGACCGTGAAGCACCCACCGCTGCGTTTCCCATGTCTGTCTGCACCCATCCAGGATGCAATGCGATGCACAGGATCTCGTCTTCTGCAAATCCCAGGGACTGGCACCGGGTGAGCATGTTCAGAGCAGCCTAGGAAGGGAGACATTTCGTTTCTTCACAACATGTATAAGCTTTTTCTCTTCCTTTTAGAGCTTAAGGCGGCTTAAAAGGTAACGGTAAAGGTTCCCTTGCTCGAAAGCCAGTCGAATCCGACTCTAGGGTTGCGGTGCTCATCTCCGTTTCAAAGCCGAAGAGCCAGCGCTGTCCGAAGACGTTTCCATGGTCATGTGGCCGGCATGACTAAACACCAAGGAGCACGGAACGCTGTTACCTTCCCACTGAAGTGGTACCTATTTATCTACTTGCAATTTCTTGCTTTCGAACTGCTAGGTTGGCAGGAGCTGGAACTAGAGACGGGAGCTCACTCCATCATGCGGCACACTCGGGTCTCGACCTGCTGACCCTTCCACAGCCTGCAGTTCAGCGTCTTAACCACTTGAGCCACTGCAGCTCCTAAGGCAGCTTACAGCATAGATAAAATACAGTTGAAAAACCTAAAAATCAAAATTTAAAATCAAAATTCAGGACTGCTTGAAAACTTAACCAAACAGAGTCCTAGATAAGAATGTCTTCAGCCACCTCCTAAAGAACAAACGTTCACCCGCCACCAAACACACCAAACACCCCCTGGGTCCCCTGGGAAGGTTTCTGCATAATTCTGGGGCTGCCAGTGAAGAGGCCCACCTTCTTGACCCACCAAAGAGCTCTGACTGGTGGGACAGCCAGGAGGGCCTCCTCCTGTGATATGCCAGAAGTAAGGAGACGAATGATGCATTCAGTTCTTAATTTTAATGACAAGAATTGAGCCAAGGCTTCCACCTTCACATATTATGTACATCCCTACCTTGCTGCAACGGTAATTAATGACATGTCCATGTTCCCACGCAAGGAGGCTGGTGATGGAGCCAGCTTCACTGGACACGTTGACAATGGCGGCTTTGCTGCAGCTCATCCCTTTCTGGGGGCTTTCCTGAGACGCCTTCCTCAGCAAGGGCAGGAAAGCCTGGAGGTGGAGAGGGAAGAATCAAGGACAGCAATGCAACAGAGGCCCGGCTATCCCTTCACCAGTGTGGAAGCCCCAACAGTCACTCACCTTCTAGATGGCCATGTGCTCTCATGGCCTTATTATCAAAATGGTAGTTATTTTTGATCTTGACTCACTGAGTACAATCCCCCCCCCCTTCATCTCCTTCCCAGTCCAGCCAGAGATGGTGCACCGGTTGAATTTATGTTAACATCGCAACAGAACCTCCGCCTGTGAAAACAGGCAGCCACCCAACAACCAAGAGCCACTTGGGTGCATCCGAGGATCTTCCAAGTAGTCTTCCTCCCGCCAAAGGAGTCTGCCTCCCACTTAGGTGGCTCTTCCTCCAGGAGAAGATCCATTTCATTTGGAGGACAGCTAGGTTCGAGTCTAACTAGATTTGGGGGCTCCAAGCTTTGGAGAGACAAAAGTCTCTTCAGATATCTGATGAAGGGAGCTTTGGCTCTCGAAAGTTTGTACCCCGAAAATCCTGTTGGTTTCTGAGGTGCTCCTCGACTCGAATCTGGCTGTCCTACTGCAGGATAACATGGCTACCCTCTGACACTGTCTCCATTTGGAGGAAGACTCCTTAGACTGGAGGAAGGCTTCAAACGTGAACCAAAAGGAAAGGCGGGGTATAAATATTTTAATAAAGGTTATTTATTTATTTTATTGGATTTTTTTCCAACCACCCTCCCCTGGTAGGTGGGCTCAAGCAGTGTACCACCTGGTCATAAAACATTGATGAAAAACAAGTTAAAACCAGTAATGGGGGAATGTCGCTAGAGATGGGGCGAGAAAGGCTAGTGACACCGCTATCTTATGGGTGCCAGGATCCACAGCAAAACAACGAAGTACACGCTTCCAGGAAGGTTTTACTTTTATTGAAAAGCCATAGATGCAGTAACATGAACACTGTAAGGAATGGCGGGTTACCTATGCGCATAATAGGATATAGGGCATTCGTATGCACCCCACCCCCCACGTAGTACCCAATTAGATGGGTTCCCGCGTGTGGGCATTTGGCCGAGAACTAACGGCTGCAGAAGCAGGGTAGGTGAGAAGCTTCCCACGAATTCTAGCCACGTCAACTCCTCCAGTGGCCTTGAGAGATATGCGTTACAGCGAAGAGGCAATTAAGCGCATGGGAAGGAACGCACAGCAATTAGAAACATACACCATACTCTTGGCAGCATAGCTGACAACAGGAGGAGGTGGAAGTGCCAGGATGAGACCATCACTGTCCTCAACCAAATGCCTGGTGTAACACCTCTGCCTTACAGGCCCTGCAGAACTGTAACAAGTCCCGCAAGCCATGGATGTTATTTGGCAGAGAGTCCTACCGGGTTGGAGCCAGATAAGAAAAGGCCCTGGCTCTGGCTGAGGACAGCCGGTTGGCTCTCGGGCCGGGGACCACCAATAGATTTTGATCTGCAGAGTGCTACGCTCTTCTGGGGGGTATACCATGAGAGGCAGTCCTGAAAGTACGTAGGTCCCTGACCATTTAGGGGCCTTGAAGGCCAATATCAGAACCATGAACCTTATCTGGTACTCCACCGGAACCCAGTGCAGCTCGCACAGCACAGGTTGAATATGTACTGTGTGCAGTGTCCCTGTAAAGACCTGCACTGCTGCATTCTGTACCAGTTGGAGTTTCCGGGTCAGCCTCAAGGGTAGGCCTATGTAGAGCGAGTAATAGTAATCCAGCATAGAGGTGACTGTTACGTGGATTACAGTGGCTAGGTCAGGACGAGACAGGTACGGGGCTAGTTGCCTGACCTGGTGCAGTTGAAAAAACACTTTGGTCAGTGGAGGGGCAGGATAGGGGCAGGATCCACACTGCTATCCTTCAGCCACATGCAGTGCAATACTAAACAGAGTTATGTCTTTCTCTGCTCATTGATTTCAGTGGACTCAGAACACTGAAACTGTGTTTACAACTGAACTGCTTTACAGAACGATAAGGAGAAGCATCCCCAGGCTGTCCCTACCTGGGTCACCACCATGGACCCTATCAAGTTCGTTTTGTACACTTCAGCCATGTCTTCTGCTGTCTCCAATTCCAGAGTGTTTGGCCTTACAATCGCAGCATTGTTGATCAGGAGATTCAGCCCGGCTCCTTGCAGCTTTTCAGTAACTTTGGCAGCAGCGGTCTTGATACTGGATGGATCACTAGTATCTACAGCAACAAAGTTATGCAGGTAACTAAAGGTGAGCCATCGCCAGGTAGGAAGCAGTTCAGCAGACCTCCACTGCGACTGCCTTTAGAGCACGTGCTCTTTGTTGTCTTGCAAGGCAGAGGACTCAGGGTCCTTTCAACACAGCGCATTGATTTTTCCATGCATGTGCAACATTCCATGTATACAAATAAGAAATATGTAACACATGTGTGTACAATCAGCCCATAACTGTCAATGCAAACTCATTGATGGCTATCAGGGCCGGGGATGCTGGTTTGCCAGCCTCTTCTAAATTGAAAATGAAGCACAGGAGGTTGGACAGCTGCTTGCCTAGGCTATGAGGCAGGCCAAAGAGCATGCCACGGAAGGGGCATCTTGCTTGGGGGTGGGGATAGAGCATGGGGAGGAGGAACTTCACTGATGAAGACAGAGGTCCTGTGCCTCAGTCAGGGGGGGGTTAGGATGGGGATCGGGCTGCCCACCCTGGATGGAGCACCACTTGTACCGGCCCTGAGGGTGATCCTGAATGCCTCACTTTCTACGGAGACCCAGGTCACCGCAGTTGCCAGGTCTGCCTTTTTCTACCTCTGGCAGAATTGGCCCCTCTCTCCCCCCCCAGGACTTTGCTACGGTGACCCATGATATGGTCACTTCCAGGCTTGGTAACTGTAACTCACTTTATGTGGTCTCACCCCGAGACTGATCCGGAAACTCCAAGTAGTCCAGAATGTAGTGGCACGCCTGATGACAGCATCGTCTCTGTGCGCATGCGGTCGTCCGGTATTGTGCCGCTTGCCCTGGCTACCAATGGAGTACTGGATGTTGAGTACTGGATGTTCAAGGTGTTGGCACTAACCTTCAGAGCCTTACATGGCCTGGGACTGACATATCTGAAGGACTGCCTCTTCCCATATGGGTCCCAAAGAGCCTTGCGCTCACAGGATCAACATGTACTGGTTACCCCCGGGCCAAAGGACATCCGCTTAGCTTCGGCCAGGGCTTTTTCTGTCCTGGCTCCGGACTGGTGGAATCAGCTCCCACTGGAGATCAGGGCCCTGTGGGGCCTTCTACTGTTCCGCAGGGCCTGCAAAATGGAGCTGTTCCGCTAGGCCTTTGGGTGAGGAGCAGGCGTCCGTCCACCTCCGTTGGCCTCCCCAATCTAGTTCCCAGTCTGCTGAAAGGGCCCATTTGATTCTATCTTGAAGCCCCAACAGATTTATAGGAAATTGCCGCTACCAGTGCAATTTTATTGTCTGTTGTTTTAATGATTTTAATGTGACTTTAATTGAACTCGGTGTTTTGCGATCTGCCCTGGGCCCGCTTGAGGAGGGCAGAATAAAAATCCCCAAAATAAATAAATAAATAAAATTACCTTGTCTAAAAATTCTTTGCCTTATCAATATAAACTCGCCCAGGTCGTATAATTTTTCTCCCCCGGTTGCTCAATGGCTATCGTGATGCTTCTTATCAGAACGCTAGGCTCATAGCTTACTCATTGCTAGAACTCTCTAGAATCTCCGTTGTAAAGGCGTTTTTCTGTGCTCATATCTATGTTGCTGAAGAATCTTAAGCCAACGCTAACAGGTGTAACGCTTCTAGCGACTATAGTAGTTCTTAAAGAAATAGCACCCTCCCTGCATGTTAAATACATTTTCAGAAAGGGACTAAAAAAAGGGGTCTCAAAATGCCTTAGTTGCTCATAAGGTGACACTTCCATAGACAATGGTAGTTCTTAAAGAAATAGCACCCTGCCTGTATCTTTAAGATGTTCTCAGAAAGGGACTTAGAAGTTCAACTATGTTAGATTTATACAATATTTATACACACAAATTGTGTAGAGATTATGGGAAGTAGAGGATTTTGTGTTATTTGAGTTTGTACATGGTGTGGTTTGTTTTCTATTCTTGCTCTATCCGTAGCATCTTTCCCCCTGCCTGTTTTCTCCCTCTTTCAAGTGTAAGGAAAGGGGAGGGGATAGCTGGCAGGGGTGGGAGCCTAAGAGCCTTGGGCTGATAAGCCGAAACTCAGCCCATTAATATTAATCAACTCTTTAAACCCTTTCTGTGTCTTTATTTGAGGATCAGTGCAGGACAATTATTGTACATGCTACGGCTTATGTACGTGCAATTTCCCCTGTTATGTACTGTGTCTGATTAAAGAAGGAACCCTATTGGAAAATATGTAAAATGTTGGTATTCTACAGATTAGGCCTAAGCAAGTAGCAGCATAAGCTGACTCCATGCTATTGCTTGGAGATCTTTTTTAAAACAACAACAACAACAACAAGCCAGTGTAGCCCTAAAGAGATTTGCACTCTTCTAACCCACTGACTTCAGTGGACTTAGAAGAGTGTGTGACTCTGGGCCTCAGTAGACGGGTGTAACTCTGCTTAGGACGACACTCCCCAGTACATGCTTTGCTTCATCTGGCATACTTACCAGTTTTCAGACTTACTATTTTTTCGTTTGTCTCACAGACATACAGAGTAATCTCTCATCAACTCCATTTGACTCAGTTCTCAGACAGAGTATTTGCAGAACTGCTTCAAACTGAGGTGATGAGAGATGACATTCTAATACTACTCTGTAAAGTGAAAACTTATGAATCTGCAGGGACAGATGGCACACACCCAAGGGTTCTTAAAGAACTGAAATCCTAAATTGTGGATCTACTAACTTGTTGCTAAGATCTGGCTATGTTCAAGATGACTGAGAGATAACAAAGGTCACCCCATACTTTGGAAAGTGGAACCAGGAAATTACAGGCCCATCAAGCTACTATCTGCTCTGGGTAAATTCGTAGAATCTGTTATTAAAGGGAGAACTTGTACGCACAGCGTAGAGCAAGTCTGCTGAGGAAGAATAAGTGTGGCATCTGCAAAGGGAAGCCGTGCCATGCCAACCCCTTGGGGTTATTTCAGCAAGTTAAAAAGCATGTGGATGAGGGTAATCCAGTAAACATATACCTGGACAAACTATTAAAATCAGCAACTGGATTACAAAGTCTGAGAACAGCATTAGAATCTAACAGCAAAGATTTCTAGAAAAAGAAAGAAAGGATGCAGCATAGCTGGGATTGAAGAACTAGTACAGAAAAACAACTGGGGCAGAACAAACACTGATTGAGTGCTAGAAATGGGGAATGTGTGTGCATTTAAACTACGGCACGGCAATCTTGTGGAATGGCCCTGAATCTGTAGGAAGAGGGCATTTGAGTGGCCCGTCACTTACCCATTGGGAGGATTTTGACACTCCGATATTTGGCAGCCAGGTTCTTCAAGTCCTGAAAGAGACCAAAGGCAGAGACTTGAGATGCAAGACTGTTGTGTTTGAGAGGGCAGCAGGTTTAGGGGTAGGTTGTTCATTAAGGAGTAGATCTTTTGTATTGAAAGGGTCTTGCAGAAGCAAAAGTGTCCTAAGCCTCACCAAAGAAGTCAGTCAATGTTTATTACAATCCAAGATCAGAAGCCAGGATCAAAATCATCCACAGGCATATACATTGAATACATGTCATATAAATACAAAGGTATACTAAACATTTTAATTAAAGTTTATTTTTAAAAGAGCTGTGTTCTCCTGCCTAATTAAACATGCCAGGACACAGAATCTAGATACTTTAAAAGTAATTTCATTACAACGGCCTCCAAGAAGGAGTGAAATACAAAATTGATTAGATCTACCAGGTGAAAATCAGATTACATCACCAAAGAGCCTGAAGCTCCAACACACTGGGCAGAATATCCAGAGGAATCCCCTAGTTGCACACCTGTCCCAAGGTACACCCAATGCCGCCATGGCTCTCACCTGGGCACGTGGTCCCTCTGGGTCCCGGCAGGTGGCAAAGACCCATTCTGGCCCATTGTTTTTCCCCACCAGCTGCCGGACCAGCTCCAAGCCAATGCCTCGGTTGGACCCCGTCACCAGGGCGCTGCGCACATTTAGCATTTTGGTGTTGTGTCGTCTGCCGTTGCTTGACTAGCAGAGCCAAAGATCAGTGGGCGAACTACAGTCCGCACCCAGGTTTGCATAAGTCACATGGCTGCTGTGTCAACACATGTCATTTCAATGGCTTTGTTCCAGGGAATCGCCTCCGGTGTCCTATATCTCCACACAGCTGCTGAAGCCGTTTAAAAAAAGGAAGAGGAAGGATGGGGGGTGGTGGTCAGCTGCTTGATGCAACAACAGCCTATGCTGTGCTTGTAATACGCACCCTTCTCGGCTCTCATTCTTCTGGTCTGCATCAATATGTCATGGGGAAATTGCATGGTCCAGCTGGTCGTAACTGGGTTTCCCTGCAACGCAAGACCAGTTACAAACAACTTGTGGCAGTATCAATATACCCAATTCTCAAAGTGGCCCTATCTATGGATACTTCTATTTGGAGACTGGGGCAATGAACAGATAAGACAGGCCTTTCTACAAAGAGAAGCCCTAGGCAAGCAATCTTCTGTTCCACTGGAAAAAATCCAGGAGTGGCTCTTAAATTTGGGGACACTAGGAAATGCGTACTCAGGGGCACTGACATACATTAAAACTTAAGAAAGCCAAGAGGTGGTTAAAGGAGCATCGTTCCTTCTCTCGTCCTCCACTCAAAAAGGGGGGGGGGGGGGGAGAAACTGAGCAAACTTTACAGTCTGCAGAAATGAAATCATTAAGGTCTCTTCCCCACTGGGAAAAGGAAATGATTAGAAATTCACTCAGGTATTCTGGGGCTGCACAAATGAACAGGGAGATTAAGCCCCTTTTGTGAAGCAAAAGAGATTCTGCTTTGGGGCGTGTAATTAGGGATGCTTAATTAGAATCCACTTGGGAGCACCGAGGCTCTAGTAGGGAGAAGTGGAAACTCGGAGAAACAAGTGAGGACTGAAAGGAACAGTAGAGCTGGGAAGTGCTTTAACTGTCTGCTTATGGATGGTTGGCTCCCGAAGCACATTTTAATTCGGGGGGAATAGCCCAAGTCAGGTCTGACAAAGAATGGGTGCTTATAATGCCTCCTGGATCCTCCATGAAAAGGAGTGTGAATATATCAAGGTCATACCGGATGAAATGGTTGTTTGGAATCATCCATGAGAATCGATCTTCCATCTGTTTCATTTTTACAGTGTACAGCAATGACATTTTGCATGGGATCTGAACAGTTGTTATCTGTTTTGGGCTGCAATTTTTGACTGGAAAGAAGGATAAGAAACGGAGCAAGGGAATACGTATGCACTAAGCAAAATTTGGCTAGTTGATTCCCAACCCGGCTAGGTAGAGGTGGAAGAGGAAAGGATATGGAAGATGTCAGCGAGTCTTTCTTGCCGACTTTATTGAGGATGAAGGCACAGTCAGGCGTTCGCATCTCTCCCAGTGCCCGACATGTTCCTCTTGTACAACCTCCAAGGGGGCTGTTGGGTCTCTCACCAAGGAAGGGTTGTCCCCGCCCGGTTCACAAGAGTGCCACTGTCTTTATCAGAGAGAGAGCCAAGATCATTTCCACGGTAGTGAAATTCCCTGCATTGACCTTTTTAAATCTGCACGTTATGTGAAATTTCCCACAGTAGATTTTTCCTTACCGGGCAAACCCCCAAAGATTTTCCTTCCTTCCTCACGTTTTTGGAATCCCCAGTTTTAGTGAGTTCCGAAAACACAAGGAAAGAAGGAGAAAACGTTGGGTTTGCGCCTAGTGACGGAAAATCTACTGTGGAAAATTTCACATAACACGCAAATTTAAAAACATCAATGCAGGGAATTTCACTACTGCAGAAATGGTCCAAGAGTGTTCAGGATATTAAACACAACTAGCCTTAACTACGGTTTTGGGTGACACAGAGATCCTGACTGTTTCCCCACCATAGCCTTCTTTCACTCCCTGGCTACCATAATGCCCGACCAGCATGATGCCAGCATGTATCAAGACAAACCTGGACTTCAGCGACTGCCTGCTAGCCAAATCTCGATTTCGCATTAAAAAACCAACATTGAAAAAAACCTGCTCCATTTTATGTGGTCCCGCTTTTAAGGAAGGCCCAGAAGCCTTCTTGCACACCCTAACAATATTAAAGATCTGAAACTGGAACATCAAGGGGATGTTTCCTCCAAATCTGTGGCTTACTCTGATATGGGCCCAAAGTACAGAAATAAATTTGGATTGCCTGAGTAGAGGAAGAGAATGGTTGCACCAGGAATGACCTGAAGTTACCATGTCTATTTTTACAATTCTGGAGTGCAAAGCAATGCCCAGGATCTCATATTTTGCCCATCTCAGAAACTGGCACTGTGAGAGCGTGTTCTGAGTCCCCTGAGGCACCTTCCTCAGCAATGGCAGGAATGACTGGAGAAAGGGAGGGAAGAATCGATGATTTGTGTACTAACAGTGCAATCTTAAACTGAGTTAAAGGTAAAGGTTCCCTTGCTCGAAAGCCAGTCGAATCTGACTCTAGGGTTGCGGTGCTCATCTCCGTTTCAAAGCCGAAGAGCCAGCGCTGTCCGAAGACGTTTCCGTGGTCATGTGGCCGGCATGACTAAACACCAAGGCGCACGGAACGCTGTTACCTTCCCACCGAGGTGGTAGCTATTTATCTACTTGCAATTTCTTGCTTTCGAACTGCTAGGTTGGCAGGAGCTAGAACTAGAGACGGGAGCTCACTCTGTTATGCGGCACTTGAGTCTCGAACTGCTGAACTACTGACCTTCCACAGCCTGCAGTTCAGTGTCTTAACCACTTGAGCCACCGCAGCTCCTAAACTGAGTTACAACTTTCTAAATCTATTGACATTCATGGGCTTAGAAGGGTGTGACTCTGTTTAAGATTGCACTGTTAACTGTAGTAGCTCATGGGTTAATCTTCTGTTCCGCAGGAGATATTCCAGGAGGCAGGGAGGCAGGAAATGGTGTTAAGTAAGGATTAAACTTGGTTTGTAACAGAAGGTTGCCACTGGTCTGTGTTCCAAAAGCTATTAGCAAGTTTGACCCAACTTGAACTACTAGGTCACTTTTTAAATTGAAACAAGCCCTTGACTTCCATGGATTTAGGAGGCTGTACCTGTGTTTAAATAGGAGCTGTGGTGGCTCAAGTGGTTAAGACACTGAACTGCAGGCTGTGAAAGGTCAGTAGTTCAGCAGTTCGAGACCCAGGTGTGCCGCATGACGGAGTGAGCTCCCGTCTCTAGTTCCAGCTCCTGCCAACCTAGCAGTTCGAAAGCAAGAAATTGCAAGTAGATAAATAGGTACCACTTCGGTGGGAAGGTAACAGCGTTCTGTGCGCCTTGGTGTTTAGTCATGCCGGCCACATGACCACGGAAACGTCTTCGGACAGCGCTGGCTCTTCGGCTTGGAAACGGAGATGAGCACCGCAACCCTAGAGTCAGACTCGACTGGCTTTCGAGCAAGGGAACCTTTACCTTTTTACCTGTGTTTAAGATTGTACTTAGTTTCTGAATGAGGAATGGATGTGCCATGACTGTAGTGCAAATGCTTGTGCAGGAAGGGAAAGGAATCATGCAGGGGTTTGAACATGAGACCTTCTGCATGCCTGGCTCTGCCAAGGCGCCCCGATCCTTCCCCAGGGGGGAGAGGACTGCAAAGCAGCCAGACTGGCTTATGCAGCTCTGTGCTGAATCAGGAGTTGGGAACTACTAATCGGCTTCATTCTCATATCTCAAACAACTTAAGATGAGCTGGGCTGGATCAGACCAGTGAGCCACCTAGGCCAACATCCTGTCTCACACAGTGGTTAACCAGTTACTATGGGGGACCACCAACACGGCAGAGAGGCCAAGACTTTCCCATGAGTCTGCCTTCTGGCACTGCTACAAAGACTAATGTACACAGCAAAATAAAAGGGGCTGAATTATCTCCCACAAACTAAAAACTGAAAGTTTGCTCAATTGCTGTAATAATAATAAATATATTAAGAACAACAGTGTGCCTGTTTTGTTTATGAAGGAATTAAAGAGAATAGTGTTACTTACAAAATTAAACATGGAGCTTAAATGGATACAGTTTACAGAATCCTCCATGAACAAACTGCATACAAAATGTCCAGTCAACCTGGCTGACGTAGAGTGTCCATAAATTGCATGAAATAACCACCAAGTCCACATAAATACATCCACAAGAGAGTGGAACGGTAAAGTAGAAGAGATAAATCCTTCGCATTATCTGATACGAGCAACCGGATTTCTGCGCATTTCGACAACACTTCTTTGACAGAATTTAAAGAGTAAATCCTGAGATTTAAAATGGGATTCTGTAAATTGTTTTTGGTTTGTGGGAGATAATTCAGCCCGTTTCTGGCAGTGTACATTAGTCTTTGTTCGGGTTTTTTCCCACCCTGCCATCCCATTTGTTGGTTTGTCTTATTCTGGCACTGGGTGACTGCCTCTGAACACAGAGAGAGTCTTTTTAGTCACAACTAGTTGCCCCTTCTTATGCCTTCCTTCCAGTCAGCGTGCTGGACTCTAAACCGAACAGAGTCTGTTCTGTACAATTAGGAGGCGAGAGGTAAACTTTGACCGAAGCGGTACACTAGGGAGTGTTTCCCCTCTAATCGATTTGACGTTGAGCTATTAAAAATTCACTTCAGAAGTGGGTAAAAAGCCAGAGAACCAGTTTCTTCAGCACGGAAGCAGCCTTTAATCTACTTTCTCTCCTCTCGGAAGCTAAGCAGGGTCAGCCCTGGTTAGTATTTGGATGGGGGAAAGACATGCACACGAAATAAAAGTTTGCACCTCAGCCTCAGTGTGAAAGGAAAAGACAGATTTGACATTCCAGCAAGTGATGGTAAATTTATTGCAGACGAAGGCAAAGGATTTCATACATCTGCTTTCTGCATCTTCCTCGCATGTGAGATGTTTCTCCTGCAAGTTGGGGGGTGGGGGTGTCACCAAGGCATAGCTTCCCCCTCCCAGTTCACAAAAGTGCCGTTGTCTTTCTCAGTGAGACGGCCGAGGGTGTTCAGGATGGCTCGCACACTTGCGTCCACTTCCAGGGGGGCTGGTACCTTAGGAAAGAGAATCAGTGGATCACACAAGGACTTGGCACTGAATGACTGGCCAAGCCTGTAAATTGCACGATCTGTGTACCATGTCCAGATACCCAATGCAAACAGGAAAGCAATCTCAAATGCTGACCCCTGTTTTAACTCCATTCCACTGCGGGTTTACCTCACCATATTTGGAAGTAGCATATGATCTGTGTAACTGGGGACAGATAGTTCTTCCAGCGAAGTAACTTGTGGAACTTACTGCTACAAGGTATGCTGATGCCCGCTGGCTTAGATAGGTTTTTCAAAGAGGTTAGACAAATCCATGACACTTAGACCTATGAATGGTTGTTACCCACAATAGCCATGGATGGAACCTTCTTGTCCTGGCTGGATCTGGGGGTGAAACCCTGGGAGCTCACACCACCCCTCCCTGTCCAGACGGTAGCAAGAGATGGCCCTGCTGCCCAAACTGAACTTGCTTCAATCTTAATTCTTTCACTTCCTTTCCCTCAATGCATCATGGGAACTGTAGTGCTCAGAACACTTGTCAGGTGTTCTGGGAATAGAAAACCCAGAAAGAGTGGGTGATGGGGAAAAGATGGTGTGTGGTACATTCTGAGTATGTACTTAAGGGTTACCGGCCTCAAGGCAGGGCCTGCAGTTCTCCTGGAGTTACAACTCTCCTGGAGTTATAATTTACAAGATCTCCATATGGCAAAGATCCATGCCTCTGGAGGAAATGACAGCTGCTTCTATGGTTGTCTAGCTATGTTACTGAGAACGCCATCTTGCTTTTAAAAAACTTAACATCTGGAAGCGAATAGAGGAGCACCAAAATTGTTTTAGGATGTTATTTAATTGTTTGTTATTTGTCTATGTGTAATTTAACATTTTATATTGTTTTATTGTTTTATCTGGCATTATGCCCTGTTAGCCGCCCTGAGCCTGCGGGGAGGGCGGGATAGAAATCTAAATAATAAATAAATAAATAAATAAATGGTGCTACATCCCCGCTGAGCTCCCACTCCTCACCAAAACCCACTCTCTCCCAGTTACCACCCAAAAATCTCCAGGAATTTTCCAAGCTGGAGTTGGCAACCTTAAGAGATCTGTGCACACCTGCTTATTGAAGCCAGATGTTCCCAGAATAATATTCTGCTCTCAGAATAATTCCCGGTATACACTGGGGGGTGGAGGATGAAAGAAAGATGGAGGGATGACCCTGCAAGGATTTTCTCTCCCCTCGGCCATCTCCCACTGCCACAATGTTCGTCCCCCTTGAAGGGGAGATATACATTGGTGTGGGCCAGCCTGGAAAAGGAAGGGGGGGGATTCTTCTCTGGGCCAGGCTTTCCGTCCAGGAGAGAAAGACATAGGGCCACATAGGGCCTGGCTACATGTTGGTGCACTTTCCTTGTAGCCTTACTGGGGCTAGTACACAATCAGATATGCATTGCAATTTTCATGTAAGGGACTTAGCTCTGGGTTGGGATATTTCTGGAATTTTGAGGGCAGAGCCTGGGAGGGACCTCAGCAGGGTACAACGCCACAGAGTCCACCCTCCAAAGCAGCCGTTTTACCCAGGCACATGCAGGCATAATTCAGATCAGGACCACACAGATACGAGGAGGAAACAAAGAAAATGTAACAAGTAGTTAGGCCCTTGTTAGTAACTTTTGGGAGGCATCTTCAGCAAACAATGGTGGGTGGGCTGACGTAACATGCATGCATTCTCTTTGGTCTTTGGCTTTTGACGCTTAAAAAGCAAATTCATTCATCAATGGTAACCGGATGTGGCATGGGAATGCGTCCCAGCTGAAATTCTAAAGGAACATGATACATGGCATAGCTAACGCTAGGGAGGAATTATCCTGTACTGGCTGCAACTTAAGAGCAGGCCTGCGAAAACTGGGAATTCATGGATGATTCTCAAGATTGGGCTATAAGAACGTTATTTAAAAATGGAACCAAAGGTGAGGATTCTGATACAGACTGACTCTGCTAGGAAAGCCCTGGCACAGAAAGGCCCATTATAATGCCTGTCCACTGCTGAACTGGCCACATCAAAGCCTCCTTGAAGATTTAAACTTTGCCTACAGGTATTAATTACCAGCCCCAGATGGTCAAAAATTCCATGTTACACCTCTCTGTTCTTGTTTCCTCCATGTAAGTTTGGTGGGAGCCCCCTGGGACTTGTATGCAAATAGCTCCCACTGCATTTAGCATTTCCCTCCAGTCCTGTCCTTGCAGGCAGGCATGCTGCTATGTTCAATTTGGCATAATTACATGACAATAACATAATAACATGGAGCTGCGGTGGCTCAAGTGGTTAAGACGCTGAACTGCAGGCTGTGGAAGGTCAGTAGTTCAGCAGTTCAAGACCCGGGTGCCGCATGATGGAGTGAGCTCCCATCTCTACTTCCAGCTTCTGCCAACCTAGCAGTTCGAAAGCAAGAAATTGCAAGTAGATAAATAGGTACCACTTCGGTGGGAAGGTAACAGCGTTCCGTGCGCCTTGGTGTTTAGTCATGCCGGCCACATGACCACGGAAACGTCTTCGGACAGCGCTGGCTCTTCGGCTTTGAAACGGAGATGAGCACCGCAACCCTAGAGTCGGATTCGACTGGCTTTCGAGCAAGGGAACCTTTACCTTTACCTAACATAGTATTATGTCTGGGTCATCCTTGGCTATGAGAACCACAATCAGCAAATCAGTTTGGATGGCCTGTGCGAAGGAATGAAGTTGCACCATGAAGCACCTACCACTGCGTTGCCCATGTCTGTCTGCACCCATCCAGGGTGCAATGCAACGCACAGGATCCCATCTTCTGCAAATCCCAGGCCCTGGCACCGGGTGAGCATGTTCAGAGCAGTCTAGGAAGGGAGACACTTTATTTATTTAAAACATTTATTAGTTGCCTTTCTTCCTTAACAGAGACCAAAACAGCTTACAATATAGATAAAATCCATAAAAAACTTAAAAATCATAAATTAAAATCACATATCAGGACTGCTTGCAAACTTAACCAAATATAGTCTTAAATAATAATAATAATAAGAGATTGGATTTATACCCCGCCCTTCACTTGGGAGTCTCAAATAGCACCCTCCCTGCATGTTAAATACATTTTCAGAAAGGGACTAAAAAAAGGGGTCTCAAAATGCCTTAGTTGCTCATAAGGTGACACTTCCATAGACAATGGTAGTTCTTAAAGAAATAGCACCCTCCCTGCATGTTAAATACATTTTCAGAAAGGGACTAAAAAAAGGGGTCTCAAAATGCCTTAGTTGCTCATAAGGTGACACTTCCATAGACAATGGTAGTTCTTAAAGAAATAGCACCCTCCCTGCATGTTAAATACATTTTCAGAAAGGGACTAAAAAAAGGGGTCTCAAAATGCCTTAGTTGCTCATAAGGTGACACTTCCATAGACAATGGTAGTTCTTAAAGAAATAGCACCCTCCCTGCATGTTAAATACATTTTCAGAAAGGGACTAAAAAAAGGGGTCTCAAAATGCCTTAGTTGCTCATAAGGTGACACTTCCATAGACAATGGTAGTTCTTAAAGAAATAGCACCCTCCCTGCATGTTAAATACATTTTCAGAAAGGGACTAAAAAAAGGGGTCTCAAAATGCCTTAGTTGCTCATAAGGTGACACTTCCATAGACAATGGTAGTTCTTAAAGAAATAGCACCCTCCCTGCATGTTAAATACATTTTCAGAAAGGGACTAAAAAAAGGGGTCTCAAAATGCCTTAGTTGCTCATAAGGTGACACTTCCATAGACAATGGTAGTTCTTAAAGAAATAGCACCCTCCCTGCATGTTAAATACATTTTCAGAAAGGGACTAAAAAAAGGGGTCTCAAAATGCCTTAGTTGCTCATAAGGTGACACTTCCATAGACAATGGTAGTTCTTAAAGAAATAGCACCCTCCCTGCATGTTAAATACATTTTCAGAAAGGGACTAAAAAAAGGGGTCTCAAAATGCCTTAGTTGCTCATAAGGTGACACTTCCATAGACAATGGTAGTTCTTAAAGAAATAGCACCCTCCCTGCATGTTAAATACATTTTCAGAAAGGGACTAAAAAAAGGGGTCTCAAAATGCCTTAGTTGCTCATAAGGTGACACTTCCATAGACAATGGTAGTTCTTAAAGAAATAGCACCCTCCCTGCATGTTAAATACATTTTCAGAAAGGGACTAAAAAAAGGGGTCTCAAAATGCCTTAGTTGCTCATAAGGTGACACTTCCATAGACAATGGTAGTTCTTAAAGAAATAGCACCCTCCCTGCATGTTAAATACATTTTCAGAAAGGGACTAAAAAAAGGGGTCTCAAAATGCCTTAGTTGCTCATAAGGTGACACTTCCATAGACAATGGTAGTTCTTAAAGAAATAGCACCCTCCCTGCATGTTAAATACATTTTCAGAAAGGGACTAAAAAAAGGGGTCTCAAAATGCCTTAGTTGCTCATAAGGTGACACTTCCATAGACAATGGTAGTTCTTAAAGAAATAGCACCCTCCCTGCATGTTAAATACATTTTCAGAAAGGGACTAAAAAAAGGGGTCTCAAAATGCCTTAGTTGCTCATAAGGTGACACTTCCATAGACAATGGTAGTTCTTAAAGAAATAGCACCCTCCCTGCATGTTAAATACATTTTCAGAAAGGGACTAAAAAAAGGGGTCTCAAAATGCCTTAGTTGCTCATAAGGTGACACTTCCATAGACAATGGTAGTTCTTAAAGAAATAGCACCCTCCCTGCATGTTAAATACATTTTCAGAAAGGGACTAAAAAAAGGGGTCTCAAAATGCCTTAGTTGCTCATAAGGTGACACTTCCATAGACAATGGTAGTTCTTAAAGAAATAGCACCCTCCCTGCATGTTAAATACATTTTCAGAAAGGGACTAAAAAAAGGGGTCTCAAAATGCCTTAGTTGCTCATAAGGTGACACTTCCATAGACAATGGTAGTTCTTAAAGAAATAGCACCCTCCCTGCATGTTAAATACATTTTCAGAAAGGGACTAAAAAAAGGGGTCTCAAAATGCCTTAGTTGCTCATAAGGTGACACTTCCATAGACAATGGTAGTTCTTAAAGAAATAGCACCCTCCCTGCATGTTAAATACATTTTCAGAAAGGGACTAAAAAAAGGGGTCTCAAAATGCCTTAGTTGCTCATAAGGTGACACTTCCATAGACAATGGTAGTTCTTAAAGAAATAGCACCCTCCCTGCATGTTAAATACATTTTCAGAAAGGGACTAAAAAAAGGGGTCTCAAAATGCCTTAGTTGCTCATAAGGTGACACTTCCATAGACAATGGTAGTTCTTAAAGAAATAGCACCCTCCCTGCATGTTAAATACATTTTCAGAAAGGGACTAAAAAAAGGGGTCTCAAAATGCCTTAGTTGCTCATAAGGTGACACTTCCATAGACAATGGTAGTTCTTAAAGAAATAGCACCCTCCCTGCATGTTAAATACATTTTCAGAAAGGGACTAAAAAAAGGGGTCTCAAAATGCCTTAGTTGCTCATAAGGTGACACTTCCATAGACAATGGTAGTTCTTAAAGAAATAGCACCCTCCCTGCATGTTAAATACATTTTCAGAAAGGGACTAAAAAAAGGGGTCTCAAAATGCCTTAGTTGCTCATAAGGTGACACTTCCATAGACAATGGTAGTTCTTAAAGAAATAGCACCCTGCCTGTATCTTTAAGATGTTCTCAGAAAGGGACTTAGAAGTTCAACTATGTTAGATTTATACAATATTTATACACACAAATTGTGTAGAGATTATGGGAAGTAGAGGATTTTGTGTTATTTGAGTTTGTACATGGTGTGGTTTGTTTTCTATTCTTGCTCTATCCGTAGCATCTTTCCCCCTGCCTGTTTTCTCCCTCTTTCAAGTGTAAGGAAAGGGGAGGGGATAGCTGGCAGGGGTGGGAGCCTAAGAGCCTTGGGCTGATAAGCCGAAACTCAGCCCATTAATATTAATCAACTCTTTAAACCCTTTCTGTGTCTTTATTTGAGGATCAGTGCAGGACAATTATTGTACATGCTACGGCTTATGTACGTGCAATTTCCCCTGTTATGTACTGTGTCTGATTAAAGAAGGAACCCTATTGGAAAATATGTAAAATGTTGGTATTCTACAGATTAGGCCTAAGCAAGTAGCAGCATAAGCTGACTCCATGCTATTGCTTGGAGATCTTTTTTAAAACAACAACAACAACAACAAGCCAGTGTAGCCCTAAAGAGATTTGCACTCTTCTAACCCACTGACTTCAGTGGACTTAGAAGAGTGTGTGACTCTGGGCCTCAGTAGACGGGTGTAACTCTGCTTAGGACGACACTCCCCAGTACATGCTTTGCTTCATCTGGCATACTTACCAGTTTTCAGACTTACTATTTTTTCGTTTGTCTCACAGACATACAGAGTAATCTCTCATCAACTCCATTTGACTCAGTTCTCAGACAGAGTATTTGCAGAACTGCTTCAAACTGAGGTGATGAGAGATGACATTCTAATACTACTCTGTAAAGTGAAAACTTATGAATCTGCAGGGACAGATGGCACACACCCAAGGGTTCTTAAAGAACTGAAATCCTAAATTGTGGATCTACTAACTTGTTGCTAAGATCTGGCTATGTTCAAGATGACTGAGAGATAACAAAGGTCACCCCATACTTTGGAAAGTGGAACCAGGAAATTACAGGCCCATCAAGCTACTATCTGCTCTGGGTAAATTCGTAGAATCTGTTATTAAAGGGAGAACTTGTACGCACAGCGTAGAGCAAGTCTGCTGAGGAAGAATAAGTGTGGCATCTGCAAAGGGAAGCCGTGCCATGCCAACCCCTTGGGGTTATTTCAGCAAGTTAAAAAGCATGTGGATGAGGGTAATCCAGTAAACATATACCTGGACAAACTATTAAAATCAGCAACTGGATTACAAAGTCTGAGAACAGCATTAGAATCTAACAGCAAAGATTTCTAGAAAAAGAAAGAAAGGATGCAGCATAGCTGGGATTGAAGAACTAGTACAGAAAAACAACTGGGGCAGAACAAACACTGATTGAGTGCTAGAAATGGGGAATGTGTGTGCATTTAAACTACGGCACGGCAATCTTGTGGAATGGCCCTGAATCTGTAGGAAGAGGGCATTTGAGTGGCCCGTCACTTACCCATTGGGAGGATTTTGACACTCCGATATTTGGCAGCCAAGTTCTTCAAGTCCTGAAAGAGACCAAAGGCAGAGACCTGACATGCAAGACTGGTTTATTTGAGAGGATTTAGGGATGGGTTGTTCATTAAGGAGTAGCACTTTTTGTTATGGACCCTGGCCAGAGGCTCCATGGTTCACAGACGTTCCCAAAGAACTGACACAAGAGATCTGAATTTATTTATGAGGAGAGCTTTAATAACCCATCAAAGTTATCAAAGCAGACTCAGGGACAAGCTCCAATCAGCTGGCCTCCAGATACACGCACAGCAAATCTTAGCCAAATCTCGAGACCAGGAGCGTAATTAAAACTACACATCTTACACCCTAAATGCTGGCTGTGAGTCAAAGAATGATTAATTGAGCTACCCCAAATACCTGGTTGAGCCAGGCCATCTTGCACCTGGCTTCCAGTGGCGGGAGGAGACAACCCAGGCCTTGACGATAAAGCACTAATAACAAGCATGAGACTGAGAATGTTCCCCTGAGAGCAGCTAATACTGTCCTCTCTCAGGACTCAGGGCAACTAAGCACCAGCATTAGCTAAAATGGAGTCTCCCGGACTAATACAGTCCACCCCCAGGACAGTATGGATTAGGGGAAAATATATATAATTCACAGAAGAAAAATCACTCTTCTGTAAATTTGAACACATACTTTTTATAATGCAAATAGCTATCATAAGTAACATTCATTGTATAAAATACGTTTCATAAGTATAATGTAAATATATATATAGGTCTGTGGTCAAAGACTGTATCCCACTATGACTATTCCATCATGATATATTTCCGTCATCAATATGCAATGCTACTATTGTTAGTACCATTGTCACTAGCACTTTATGATGTTTATGATCAATTATGATTGTTTTATAATTGCTGCTTTATGTGTTTTAACTTTTATGTAAGCCACCCTGAGCCTGCTTTGGCCGGGAGGACAGGGTATAAATTGAATATATAAATAAATAAAGACCATAGAGAATGGTCCTCTCTCTATCTTTTACCTTCCTTGGATTCTTACATATTTTCACATGCATTATTTTTTTCTGTGGTTAATGGATGACAGTGGAAGAAGTTATACAGGCTTATACAATACAGTTATACAATGCAGATAGGAAAACATATTATATCCTACATAGATAGGAAAACATATTATAATAATACCAATGGTTAAAGTTTATTGTACCACCCACCCACCCCAATTCCAGCCAACCAGTGCACAAAGGAATCAGAAAGAGGGTCCTCTAAATGATGAAGTTTGGCACTCTGCATATATAAGGCTCTATACTATGATTAACTAGGCTCTGTGCATCAAAGGTATTCTGGAATCTTAGAACAGCCACTCCCAAACTGCAGGGGGGTTTAGGGCAGCTTCTGTGTCTCTTCCGAGTATCAGGTTGCCAGCAGATTGTTCCTGGCCCTATACATTCCAGTGGCTGGATTCCTCAAACCCTTTACAACTCTGCGAAGACCTCACAACAGCCCCAAATAGCATTTCCCAACCCCTAAACCATGTTGGATCTGGCCAATGGCCCATCCAGGCCAACAATGGCTGCGGTCACATGGAGCATTAGCCACGCTACTGAGACGGAAGATAGGCAGATTTTCCGGGCGCGATCACACCGCAACATCTGGGAAGCGTAGAGCTCCCATGGCGAACCCGAGGCTTCCCGCCGAAGATGCGGAGTTAAAAACTAGTACCTCCGAGGTACTAGTTTCTGGAAACTGCGGGGCAAGGGCTGGCGTCTGATCGCGTTTCCGGTGGTGGCATCCGGCGCCCGCCCATGTCCCTTCGCAAACAGGTTTTTTTCCCCCACGTCTCCACAAGATGTGCACAAGCACCCAACGGCGCATGCGCACAAAGAGGAAAGCGAAAGTGCCGTTTCGGCTTTTTTAAAAAAATGACCCCGTTTGTCACGGCAGCAGCGCCTAGCCATTGCTAGTGTGATCGTGCCGTGCCGCTTTTTTTGCCGCGCTGTAGGATCGTCGTGTGATTGCCACCCTCGTTTACCCGCCCGTGCGGAGGGACGGACCCGTGGTGTGCCGCCGGCGCGTCTGATCGCGTAATCGTGGATCAAACTGCGCCGGGGCAATTAGCCACGCCTCCCCCCGCGACATCCGGCCCATGTGACCGGGGCCAATCAGTGTCAATCAGTGGCCAAAACCCAGGTACCATCAGGAGGTCCACCAGCAGGGCCAGAACTCCAGAAGCCAGAACTATCACGTCCCCCTCTCAGGTAAGCACCAAAAATACAGAGCATCACTGAAGCCAAGAGACAGCCCCCCTCCCCAGTAGCTACAGACCTGCCCCCTGGTCTCTAGTGTTAGGGCACTGATATAGCTTGCTCCCAGCCGACTAGAAGCCATAGGGGGGCCCACAGCCTCCAGGCGAGAAATCCATCCTAGCCCCCAATATGACTGTCCACAGAGGCATTTCCTTCAATGTCTACCTGGACTAATTCCCAGATCCACAATAAGATAGGATGATACAATATGCAATAACACACACAGGCAAATGAATACAACATCAAACAATTCAATTATCCAAATGCATTCAGTAAAAACAGCCCATATAACTACGAAACAGTTCTACAAGCTAAAAATATCGGCCGCTCTAAATAGTCCTTATGCTCTAGCTTCTTTTTCAGATCTTGCAGGGAAACGACAATCCACTAGGGGGTGCGCCTACGAAACGACTGATCCCAAGAGTTGGGCGCTTTCGCGCCCCCCCCCCCCCCCCCCCCCCCCCCCTCTCCGGGGGGGGGTGTTTCCCAAACAGGGCTGTGTTCTCGGCATAATTCATGCCGGGGGCGCCTAAATTAAAAACTTCCCAGCTCAGTCTCTGCTGCGCTCTTGCAACAAATCTGTAGGCTCGATTCCCCACCCCCTCGCAGCCTTTTGCACCTAGTAGGGAATCGGTTCCTTTGTCAGAAAAGTATTGGGAAAGTCCATTCCATCAAGCCGGGAGAGCTAAACAGATCAGGAGGCAAACAGCTCTGCTTGGTCGTTTTCTCAACAGGTATGAAAGGTTTAGGGGTGGGTTGTTCATTAAGGAACAACACCGTTGTATTGAAAGGATCCTGCAGTAGCCAAGACGCCCTGAGACTGGGAAAGTGTGCAAGCCTCACCAAAGAACTTGCAGCTCCAACCCTCTGCATCCAGAGCAATCCTCTTGCTGCACACCTGTCCCAGGGTACACCCAATGCCACCATGGCTCTCACCTGGGCACGCGGTCCCTCTGGGTCCCGGCAGGTGGCAAAGACCCATTCTGGCCCCTTGCTTTTCTCCGCCAGCTGCCGGACCAGCTCCAAGCCAAGGCCGCGGTTGGATCCCGTCACCAGGACGCTGCGCACATTCAGCATTTTGGTGTTGTGTCGTCTGCCGTGTTGCTTGACAAGCAGCGCCAAAGATCAGCTGGCGAACTACAGTCCCCACCCAGGTTTGCTTAAGTCACGTGGCTGCTGAGTCAAAACATATCATGCCAAATGGTTTTGTTCCAGGGACTCGCCTCCAGCGTCCTGTATCTCCGCACAGCTACTGAAGCCATTATTTAAAAAAAGGGGGAAGGGGAAGGCTGGGGGGTTTCAGCTGCTTGATGCAATAATAGCCTATGCTGTGTCTGTAATATGCACCCTTCTTTGCTGTCATTCTTTAAGTCTGCATCCATAAGTTGTGGGGTAATTGCATGGTCCAACTGGTCATAACTGGGTTTTCCTGCAAAGCAAGACCAGTTGCAAATACCTATGGCAGCGTAATGCCTGCATCAGTCTATATATCTATATACTACCGTAATAGCCAAAAGTCCCCTCTGCATATGGATACTCTGCATGCTCTCCCCCAACAAGTTTTTCTACAGATTCAGGGGACTCCATGGGGTTAAAGAAAAATCCAAAAAGTTTTTTAAAAAAAACCTCAGGGAGAGTTGAATTCTCTTTTCCCCCCCATACCTTTTGAAATAGCCATTGCAGGGATCTATTTTATGCCCTGTGGCATGGACACTAAGAGATACACTGGCTGATGAGGTGGAGGGGAGGAAAGGAGGGGAGGAAGCAAAGAGCAGAACTGGCTCTTGGATTGGGAAGGATTCCTCCTGCAGTATGAAGGGGGTTTGGAGCAACTCCATTCCAGGTTAGGGAATTCTTGGAGATTCTGTGGCGAAGTCTGAGGAGTGGAGACTTTGGGGAGAGGCCTCAGCTGGATATAATGCCACAGAGTACACCCATTTTTCCCAGGGGGACACATCTCTGTTGTCTAGAGTTCAGCGGTAATTTTGGGGGATCTCCAGGTCCCACCTGGGCTAACAAACCTAGGCCTAGCAGCACCCTCTGGGTGACCTGATACCACCTGACTTGCATGACTCAACTGGGCATGGCTACTTCCTACTGTTCAACAGCAGCCACCCTATGAAAGTCATCGTAGTATAATGGTCAGCTCTTAGGGTTTGCGAGACCCAGGTTTAGAACCCCATCTTGCCGTGGAAGCTCACTGGTTGATTTTGGACCAGTCACATATTTTCAGCCTAACCTACCTCATAGGGTTGTTGTGTGGATAAAAAGGAGGAGAAAATCATGTAAATTGCTTTAGTCCCCACTGTGGAGAAAGACCATAGTTTTTCTCAGTAGAAACAGCAGGGGGAAAGGAGACAGACAGCTGAATACAGAGGGGCAGATAAAGGTAGGTTGGCTGTTGGTTGGGAATGAGATAGGGATGCCAACTCCAGGTTGCAGAATTCTTGGATATTCGTGGGGTGGTGCCTGGGGATGGTGGATATTGGGGAGGGGAGGGACTTCAGACAGATGTAATGCCATAGACTTCACCCTCCAAAGCAGTCATTTCCTCCAGGGGAACTAATGTTGCCAACCTTCAGGTGAGTATCCAGAGAGAACCATGGAAGATTGCACAACAAACACAAATACCATGGAGAATAACAAAAACAAGTAGGCAATATAAGTGTGTGTGTGAATGAAAATGCATAAACTGTAATAAAGTCACAATATTTCACCATTCAAAGACAATATCAACATTCAAAGTGCATATTGCATGTAAAAGTCCAAATCCATATCAAAGCAAGCCATAACAGTCAACATGAGATAAAGTTGTTTGTCGAATTAAAGTGCTTGTGTGTGTAATTCTTATCAATAAGATATGAATGTCCCTTCCTCCTTTCTTCCTTTAACAATAACATCAACTTGGACATCGTTTCGCAAAACGCTTCTTCAGAAGAGAATACAGGAGCATAACATTTACAAATCCAGAGAGTTCTATAATGTATAATAATTAACAAGTAGTATGGAATACGAACAGAAGACATGTAGTGCAAAGTAACAAACACCAACAAAGTCAGTTTCACATCAAGCCCTGGAGCTAGAGTAATATGCTTAGAGATCTACTGAAACTCATACTGTTTAAACTGTGAGAAGGAACATTGACTAAAAACACCGGCTAGAGAATTAAAGAGCCAGGAACCTGCAAAAACAAAATACTCTACAGAAAATACTTTACAGAAAATATTGCCTACTTGTTTTCGTTATTCTCAAAGGTGTTTTTGTTTGTTGTGTAACTTCCAGGTGAG
This sequence comes from Gekko japonicus, assembly GCF_001447785.1. Taxonomy (NCBI): domain Eukaryota; kingdom Metazoa; phylum Chordata; class Lepidosauria; order Squamata; family Gekkonidae; genus Gekko; species Gekko japonicus. Next base: position 94,793 of record NW_015165936.1, read on the forward strand.
GGCTGGAGATCTCCTGGAATTGCAGCTGACCTCCAGATGAGAGAGATCAGTTTCCCTGGAGAAAATGGTAACCTCAGAGTTTTTTCTCAAACAATAGAATGTCCCCCCTGCAACTTGCCCTGCATGATGACATCACATCCAGGTGACCTCATTGCACCGGGCACGCTAGCGCAGAAGGGGGTCTTTGGGGGTAGGGTTCCCCCCATCCGCTAGCTCAGAGGCGGCAGATCGGGGCCCCTGAAAGCGGGTAAAGCCCAGTCCCCATTGGGGGAATGGCAACCCTATTCATACATTTTTTAAAAAATAAATAACAGAACGTTGCGGCTGGTCGGTGTTCCAAAACCTATTGGCAAGTTTTGTCTGGCTTGAATTACCAACCCACTTTTCCAAATTTAGACAAGCCCTTCTTGGAGTGAATGTGTTCCAATTGTCCCTTTTCACCTTATTTTCTGACACACCTCTTTTATCCTTGCCTTTTGGAGAGGCAAAAATGCATAAACTGTAATAAAGTCACAACATTTCACCATTCAAAGACAAGATCAACATTCAAAGTGCATATTGCATGTAAAAGTCCAAATCCATATCAAAGCAAGCCGTAACAGTCAACATGAGATAAAGTTGTTTGTCAAAATAAAGTGCTTGTGTGTGTAGTTCTTATCAATAAGTTATGAATGTTCCTTCCTCCTTTCTTCCTTTAACAATAACATCAACTTGGAAATCGTTTCGCAAAACGCTTCTTCAGAAGAGAATACAGGAGCATAACATTTACAAATCCAGAGAGTTCTATAATGTATAATAATTAACAAGTAGTATGGAATACGAACAGAAGACATGTAGTGCAAAGTAACAAACACCAACAAAGTCAGTCTCACATCAAGCACTGGCGCTAGAGTAATATGCTTAGAGATCTACTGAAACTCATACTGTTTAAACTGTGAGAAGGAACATTGACTAAAAACACCGGCTAGAGAATTAAAGAGCCAGGAACCTGCAAAAACAAAATACTCTACAGAAAATACTTTACAGAAAATATTGCCTACTTGTTTTCGTTATTCTCAAAGGTGTTTTTGTTTGTTGTGTAACTTCCAGGGGAGGGCTGGAGATCTCCTGGAATTGCAGCTGATCTCCAGATGAGAGAGATCAGTTTCCCTGGAGAAAATGGTAACCTCAGAGGTTTTTCCTCAAACAATAGAATGCCCCCGCTGCAACGTGCCCTGCATGATGACATCACATCCAGGTGACATCATTGCACCGGGCACACTAGCGCAGAAGGGGCTCTTTGGGGGTAGGGTTCCCCCCCCCCGGCTAGCTCAAGGGCGGCAGATCGGGGGGCCCTGAAAGCGGGTAAAGCCCAGTCCCCATTGGGGGAATGGCAACCCTATTCATAAATTAAAAAAAAAAAAATAACAGAAGGTTGCGGCTGGTCGGTGTTCCAAAAGCTGTTGGCAAGTTTGGTCCGGCTTGAATTACCAACCCACTTTCCTAAATTTAGACAAGCCCTTCTGGGAGTGAATGTGTTCCGATTGTCCCTTTTCACCTTATCCTCTGACACGCCTCTTTTATCCTTGCCTTTTGGAGAGGCTTTGCAAACATTTTTGTTAGCGTGATTTGTCGATGGCGCCTTTCCCTGGAGTCACTAGACAGTATCAGTGCAATCCTCAGCGGAGTCACACTGTACTGAGCCAGTTGACTTCTGTGGCTTCTGGAGGCTGCAACTTTGTTTAGGATTAGGACTTAGTCTCTGATTTAGGAAAGGACGTGTCTTGACTTTTCAAAAAGATTCCTGCATTGTGCAGGGGGCTGGACTGCGTGCCCCCGGAGGTCCCTTCCAACTCTATCATTCCATGATTCTGTGATTCTAGTGCAAATGCTTGTGCATGAAGAGAACAGAATGATACAGGGCTATTTTTGGGCAGGAACGCACAGGAACAGAGTTCCGGCTGGCTTCAGAGCTGGCCACGCCCACTATGGCCAAAACCTCTGCATGCGTGGCTACAGAGGGAAGGCCTGGATAACGGAAAAAAACCCCAGAGCCAGAGAAGGCACAGGGAGGCATTTAAATGCCTCCACGATCCTTCCAGCTCCAGCCCCCCCCCCGGTGACTCCAAGGTGGGCGGGCCAGGGGGGGGGCCTGGAAGGATTGTGGAGGCATTTAAATGCCTCCCCGTGCCCTCTCTGGCTTGTCCAAGGGCTGGCTTGCCCTCCCTTCCCTTCCCTTCAAATCCCGCAGCCACAGGGCACCCAGGCAAGCCAACGGAAGGCACGGGGTGTGGCCTAATATGCTAATGTGTTTCTGCTGTTGGGTGTGGCCTATTATGCTAATGAGTTCCTGCTGGGCTTCTTCTACAAAAAAAGCCCTGGATGTGGAGGAGTGAACCCGGCACGTTCAGCAGCATGCAAAGCAGATGTTTTGCCGTGGAGCCCTGATCCTTCTCCAAGTATAGGACTGCGTGGCAGCCAGGCTTGCTAATGCTCTGTGCTGAATTAGGAAATGGGAACCACTAAAAAGAAGAAGAAGGAGAGAAGAGATTGGATTGATACCCCGCCCTTCACTACCCGGAGGCGTCTCAGAGTGGCTGACAAACTCCTTTCCCTTCCCCTCCCACCCTCCTGAGGTAGGCAGGGCTTGGAGAGCTCTTGAGAACTACCCTTGAGAGAACACCTCTAAAAGAACTTGTGACTGACCCAAGGTCACACCAGCAGCTGCAAGTGGAGAAGTGTGGAATCAAACCTAGTTCTCCCAGACTAGAGTCTGCACTCCTAACCACTACACCAAAGTGCTACTACATCTTTGTATCTCAAATGATGTTGAGAGGAGCCTTGCCAGATCAGACCAGTGGTCCAGCTAGTTCAGCATCCTGCCTCACACAGTGGCCAACCAGTTTCCATGGAGGACCAACAAGAGGGCACAGAGGCTGAGGCCTTCCCCTGATGCTGTCTTCTGGCATGGGTATTCAGAGGTATGCTTCTGTATGTGGAGGCTCTCTTTAGTCACTATGGCTAGTAGCTACTTCTTATGCCTTCTTTCCAGAGTCAGCCTACCGGAGCTCTGAGCTGCACAGGGTGTGCTCTGTACAGTTAGGAGGCGAGAGTTAAACTTTGACAGAAGCTGTACACTGGATGTGGTTTCCCTCCAATCCATTTTACGTTGACCTGTAAACATCACTTCAGACGTGGGTAAGGAGCCATACAACCACTTTCTTTAGCAGGAAAGTGGCCTTTAATCTGTTTTGAGAGCCAGTTTGGTGTAGAGGTTAGGGGCATGGATTTTAATCTGGGAGAACCAGGTTTGATTCCCCACTCCTCCACACGCAGCTGCTGGTGTGACCTTGGGTCAGTCACGAGTTCTCTCAGAGCTGTTCTCTCAAGAGCAGTCCTTGAAAGAGCTCTCTCAGCCCCACCTACCTCACAGGGTGTCTGTTGTGGGGAGAGGAAGGGAAAGGAGATTGTAAGCCACTCTGGGACTTCTTTGGGTAGTGAAGGGCAGGGTATAAAACCAACCTCCTCCTCCTCTTCTTCTTCTTCTCCTCCTCCTCTCAGAAGCAAAGTAGGGTCGGCCCTGGTTATTACTTCGATGGGAGAAACACATGCACACAAAATAAAAGGTGCTAGTTTGCACCCAAGTCTCAGCATGGAAGGAAAACTTATGGTAAATTTCAGTAAGTTATGGTGAATTTATTGTAGATGAAGACACAGGAAGTCATGCATTTGCATCCTGAATCCTCCTGGCATGAAAGATGTTTCTTCTTCAAATGGAGGGAGGTTGGGGTCTCACCAAGGCACGGCTGCCCCCTCCCAGTTCACAAACGTGCCGTTGTCTTTCTCAGTGAGACGGCCGAGGGTGTTCAGGGCGGCTCCCACGCTTGCATCCACCGTCAGTGGGGCTTGTCCCTTTGGAAAGAGAATCGGCAGGTCACACAAGGGCACTGGATGGCTGACCAGCTCTGTAAACTGCAGCATCTGTGTCCCATGTTCAGATAACCAATGCAAATGGGAAAAGATAACCAATGCAATGCAAATGCTGACCTCTGTTTATAGAACTCCATTCCACTGCAGGTTCACCGCAACGCATTTGGATGTAGCATATGATCTGTGTAACTGGGGCCACATAGTTCTTCCAGCAAAGGACCTTGTGGAACTCACTGCCCCAAGGTATGCTGATGCCCGCTAGCTTAGATGGATTTTATTTCAAAAAGTTAAGACGAATTCATGACACTTCGACCTATGAATGGCTATTATCCGCAATAGCTAAAAATGGAACCTCTTTGTCAGGGCCAGATCTGGGGGTGAAATCCTAGGAGCTAACATAGGGTTTCCACCTCTGAGTTGGGAAAATCCTGGTTAGGGTTTCTAGCTCCAGGTAGGGGGATTCCTGGAGTTCTGGGGGTGGAGCCTTGGGAGGGCAGGGTTTGGGAAGGGACACACGCAAGGTATGACGCCATAGAGTCTGCCTTCCAACTCAGCCGTCTTCTCCAGGGAACTGATCTCTGCAATCAGGAGATCAATTGTAATTCTGGGAGACCTCCAGGCCCCACCTGGAGGCTGGCAACCCTAACTCCCAGGCACACCCAGGCCTGGTTTAGATCAAGACCATGAGAAGGACATATGGAGGACATACAGCCTCTTAGGAGGCCTCTTCATCAGACAAGGGTGGGCGGGCTGACATAACAGGCATGCATCCTCTTCGATCTTCGGCTTTGTGTCCATAAGTGTTTATGCTTAATAAGCCAATTCATTCATAAATCATAATGAGAGGGATCATGGGATTGTCTCCCAGCTCACATTCTAAATGAACATGGTATATTATGCCATAGCTAACTCTAGGGAAGAATGATCCTGTAGCAGTCGCAGCGTAGGAGCTGGCCTGTGAAAACTGGGAATGTGTCATTGAGGATGCTCCAGGTTGGGCTGTAAGAACATTATTTAGAAATGAAACACAGGGTGGGGATTCTGATACAAATTGACTCTGCTAGAAAAGCCCTGGCACAGAAGCCCCCGTTATGATGCCTGTCTGCTGCTGAATCTGCCACACCAAAGACTACTTAGAGACTTAGCCTTTGACTCTGGGCATTCTTTATCAGCCCTAGAGGGTCAATGATTCCCTGTTAGGCCTATCTCTTCTTGTTACCTCCAGGTGAGATTGGTGGAACCCCCCCGGGATTCATGTGAAGGTAACTCATGCTGCCCTTAGCTTAATTATTGCATGGCATTGTGCCAGGAGATCCTGGAAGGGATTGAGTGCTGAAGCTGTAGTTCTTTTTTGGCACCACTAGGTGGCAAGCTATGCTTATGTTTCATCTGAGAGTGCTGTGACTTGCTTAAGGTCGCCCGTGTAGCTTCAAGGGGGGAAGTGGGGAATCGAACCTGGTTCTCCATATTACAGTCCGCCACTTTTAACCACTACACCAAATTTGCTCTCTACTGCTCTCAGCACTTGCCTCCAATCCTGACCACACAGACATGCTGCTGAGTTCAATTTGGCATAATTACATGACAGTCATGTTGGATCAGGCCAATGGCCTATCCAGTCCAACACTTTGTGTCACACAGTGGCCAAAATAACAGGTGCCATCAGGTGGACTATATACTAATAGTGAAGTCAGCCAAATCTTTGGATAATAAAATCCGATGAATGGAGCTGTGAGCAAGACAGATTTTTCTACAAATCTGGAAAGGGACCCAAGGTTTGCAAAAAAATACAAAAAAAACAACAACCTGAAAATGATAAAAACCCTGTACCTTGAAGCAATGAATTGCCTAGTGGCTGTTGCTAGGCAACCATAGCATTCCAAGATAGGTTATGTCAGTAAAAGGCAGGGGGAGAGGTCAGGGTCCTTTCTAGATCTGTTTTTGGTCTTTGAGGAAGGACACCTTGAGGCCAGGCCAGACTAGGGTTGCCAACTCCAGGTTGGGGGAAATTCCTGGAGATTTTGTGGTGGTTGTCTGAGGAGATCAGGGTTTGGGGAGGGGAGAGGCCTCAGCTGAATATAATGCCATAGAGTCCACCCTCCAAAGCAGCTATTTTCTCCAGGAAGAACAGATCCCTGTTCTCTGGAGTTCAGTTGTAATTCTGGGCAATCTCCAGGTCTCACAGGGAGGTTGGCAACACTAGGTCTGGCAGCAACTCTGCGTGACTTGATACCACCTGACTCGCATGACTCAACTAGGCCTGGCTGTTTGCTACTCTTCAGCAGCAGTCACCCTATGAAAGCCGGTGTGGTATAGCACTTAGGGGTTCAGAGTAGGGTCTGGAAGACCCAGGTTTGAATCCCCATCTTGCTGTGGAAACTCACTGGGTGATTTTGGACCAGCCACCTACTTTCAGCCTAATCTTCCTCACAGAGTTGTTGAACAGATAAAAAGGAGCGGGAGAGAATAATGTAAGCTGCTTTGGTCCCCGCAGTGGAGAAAGGTGGGGTATAAATGAAATAAATAAATAATATGTAGAGCTGAAGACGGGAGACAAATAACAGGTAGGTTGATGAATGGCTGGAGAAGAAGAAAATGAGGAGGAGGAGGAGACTGGATTTATACCCCGCCCTTCACTAGCCGGTCTCAGAGCGGCTTACAAACTCGATTCCCTTCCCCTCCCCACAACAGACACCCTGTGAGGTAGGTGGGGCTGACAGAAACAGCTCTTTTTCAAGAACAGCTCTTATCAGAACTACGGCTTGCCCAAGGACATCCAGCCAGGTCCAAGTGGAGGAGTGGGGAATCAAACCCAGTTCTCCCAGATTAGAGTCCGTGCACTTAACCACTACACCAAACTGGCTCCAACCTACAACAAAATAAGAAAAGTTTCTAAAAAGTGGCCCCAAATCAAACCAGTGATGTCTTCTTCTGTAGTCATGATCCGAAATTGTTTAAGTCAGCGGCAGCAGGAAAGCAGGCTCAGAGCAGTGGCTGAAGCAGAAGCCAGCCACACAATCTCAGCAGCAGGATATACCCACCTGAGGTTGCTTTCCTCCCCAGACCTCGCCCTTCCAAGGCTCCACCCCCAAATCGTTAGGAATTTCCCAACTTGTTGCTGGCAACCATAAGACAACTGATCTGTGCAGATGGGAGATCCGTTGGGATTCCAAGAGATCTCTAGGTTGGCAGACCAAGAAAGAGAGAAGGGAGCAGGAAAAGGGGAAAGGCTATGAGACTTTCAGGAAAGGGAACGAGGAAAATAGTGGGGATGGGGAAAGTGAGATGCCACCCGCAAGTCCTCGTGAGTTCCCACTTGTAACGATATTATCCATTCTGCGTCTTCCTTGGCTATGATTTCAAAATCATCAAATCAGTTTCGATGGCCTGTGTGTAGGAATGAATCTGCACCATGAAACACCTACCGCTGAGCTTCCCATGTCTGTTTGCACCGAAGGGAGCAGGAAAAGGGGAAAGGCTATGAGGCTTTCAGGAAAGGGAACGAGGAAATAGTGGGGATGAGGAAAGTGAGATGCCACCCGCAAGTCCTCGCGAGTTCCCACTTGTAACAATATTATCCAGTCTCCGTCTTCCTTGGCTATGATTTCAAAATCATCAAATCAGTTTCGATGGCCTGTGTGTAGGAATGAATCTGCACCATGAAACACCTACCGCTGAGCTTCCCATGTCTGTTTGCACCCATCCAGGGTGTAATGCAACACACAGGATCCCGTCTTCTGCATATCCCAGGAACTGGCACCGGGTGAGCATGTTCAGAGCAGCCTAGGTGGGAGACACGCGAGAAACAAGGACATGCATTGAGTTCGGTACTTAATTCTAAGGACACAAACTGCACTAAGGCTTCCACCTTTGCATACTACGCATGTCTCTCTACCTTGCTGCAGCGGTAATTAATGAAATGCCCAAGATCCCATCTGTAGACAGTAGCGATGGAGCCTCCTTCACTGGACACGTTGACAATGGCGGCTTTGCTACAGCTCATCCCTTTCTGGGAGCTTTCCTGGGACGCCTTCCTCAGCAAGGGCCAGAATGCCTGGAGAAGGAGAGGGAAGAATCAAGTATAACAACGTAACTGCCTACAGGGAGGCTGAAATAGCTCTTCATCAGGGTGGGAGACTCACCGATCACTCACCTTCTAGGTGGCCCTGTGCTCTCGTAGCCTTATCATCAAGATGGCGGACAGTAATCAGGGCTCTTTTTGTAGCAGGTACTTATTTGCATATTAAGCGACACACCCCTAATGTAGCCAATCCTCCAAGAGCTGACAGTAGCTCCTGTAAGAAGAGCTCTGTAAGCTCTTGGAGGATTGGCTACATTAGGGGGTGTGGCCTAATATGCAAAGGAGTTCCTGCTACAAAAAGAGCCCTGACTTCATTGGCGGTTATTTATGATCCTGGTTCAATGGGCACAGTTCCGCCCTTCATCACCTCCCCAACCCAACCAAGGATGGTGCACCAGTTGAATTTCTGTTCTCTTACGCCACTGTTAACGTCACAACAGAACCTTTGCCTGGGAGAACAGGCAGTATCGAACGGTCAAAAAAACACTGGGAGGCATCCAAGCATCCTTCAAAGCAGTCCTTCTCCTCCAAAGGAGCCATCCTAGGACTTAAGTGGCTCTTCTTCCAAGCGGAGATCCACTTCATTTGGAGGACACCTGGATCCGAGTCCAGGAGGACCTTAGAGACCAACGAGGTTTCAGAGTCAAAGCTCCTTTCATCAGGTACCCCAGGTACAGGGGTCATTTCCTGCAGGAGCGCACAGGAGCCTTTTTCTATGAAATGACCCCTGCCCAGGTATATGGATTCCGAAAGCTTTTATCCTGAACATCTTGTTGGTCTCTAAGCCCCTCCTGGACTCGGAGGGGGCTGTTGTACTGCGGACCAACACGGCTTCCCTCTGAAACGATCTGCATTTGGAGGAAGTCTCCTTAGACTGGAGGAAGACTTCAAACTTGAGCCAAAAAAGAAAACAGGGTTGCATTTACCTGTACCTGTTGTTCATTGACACCTTCTGTGCAGACACACCTAGGGACTGAGCATAGTCCTCTGCTCAGCTAACCGCAGACTGGGCCCATAACCCTGTCAATATTGTGCGGTGCTAGCCCACTGCAGACCGAACATGGATGCCAGGATATCCGATAAAGACTGGAGTCTTCAAGGCTTGTGTAAAAGTTATTTACAGTTTATTTTACAAAGCCTCCACCAAATAATTACAGAGACTGACGTAATGCTCCGCAGACAACCGATATTTACAAGAAGATGTATTCTGTGCAGACACACCTAGGGACTGAGCACACGTGAGCTGACCACAGGAATGGAAGTTTCTGGCTTCCCAAGGAACCGAGGGGGTGCAAAGGCTTTTCCTGCCCAAACTGTCACGTGCTCTGAAGCGGTGGCGCCTCCCTCCCTCGGTTCCTGCTTGTCCACTGTGAACTCTGAGAAAGGATAACCATAAAAACATGGTAAAAGCAGACAAGAGAGCTCATAGCAGGGCCAGGAGAGAAGGAATGTGTGTCTGCACAGGAGACACTGGTGAGCAACGGTTACAGTTTCCATCTGGTTTTGATCTTCCATCTTCAGTGCAGCTCCACACTGGGATTTTAGCAAGCTACTCGCCAAAAGGAGGCCAGGCGATGTTCTCACTGGAACAGTGGGATAACCATAAAAACATGGTAAAAGCAGAGAAGAGAGCTCATAGCAGGGCCAGGAGACACTGGTGAGCAACAGTTACAGTTTCCATCTGGTTTTGATCTTCCATCTTCAGTGCAGCTCCACACTGGGATTTTAGCAAGCTACTCGCCAAAAGGAGGCCAGGCGATGTTCTCACTGGAACAGTGGCTGGAGCGCTGCTTTTCCAAACTGTTGTGTATGGAAAAACTATGTTAAGCTTGAATCTGAACAAGGATTGTAAATAGACCAATCAGAGCTGTGCAAGGTTCAGGAGGGAAGCACTCTGATTGGACCTTATCTGTAAATGGTTGTTAGCTGACATGTGGGCGTGGCCTTCCAAGCCCGGACTGTTTAAAAGAGAGCCTGTTGCTCTATGTTTTTGTCTCGTTCTGATTTCTTCTGACTTCGTTGAATCACTGTTCACCTGCTGCCTTGAGTCTCGTATCTAACACAAACCTCTGATACTACCAGTGGCAAGAAAGTAACTGAGGCAGAGGGGCTCCAGAGCACATGACGGTTTGGGGGGGGGGAATGTGCTAGTTCTGGAGGGCAGGGGCGCCCCATCATTTCCTTAGGAAGCTAGAAACTTCTATTCCGTGGCCAGCCTGCATGTGGGTAGTCCCAATATGGGGCTTAACTGAAGGCGGAAGATGGAAGGGGAGGTGCAAATAAATTAACAAATAGATAAATAAACACACTTTCCTCAACAGGGGCGGTAGGATAAAGGAAAGGTCCACCTCACTATCCTTCAGCCACATGCAGTGCAATCCTAAGCAGAGTTACGCCCTCCTGAGCCTACTGACTTCAATGGACTTAGAAGGGGATAACTGTACATGGGGCCACACTGTTAACCTCCAAATGCGAAGAGCCCAGCTCTACAGAATGATGAGGAGGAGAAAGCCCAGGATGTCCTTACCTGGCTCACCAGCATGGGCCCGATCACATTGGTTTTGTACACCTCAGCCATGACTTCTGACGTCTCGGATTCGAGAGTGCTTGGCCTTAGAATCGCAGCATTGTTGATTAGGAGATTCAGCCCGGCTCCTTGCAGGTGTTCGGTGACTCTGGTTGCAGCAGCCTGGATGCTGGATGGATCACTAGTATCTACAGCAGCAAAGGTTTTCAGGTAACTAAAGGTGAGCCACCACTAGCTAGGAAGCAATTCAGCAGACCAACACACACACAACTGCCTTTAGAGCATGTGCTCTTTAGAGCATGTGTTCTCACAGGGCAGAGAACTAAGGGTCCTTTCACACAGTGCATTGATTTTTCCATGCATGTAAAATATTTCATGTATACAAATAAGGAACAGGTAACGTATGTGTGTACAAAGGTAAAGGTTTCTCTTGCTCAAAAGCCAGTCGAATCCGACTCTAGGGGCAGTGCTCATCTCCGTTTCCAAGCCGACGAGCCAGCACTGTCCGAAGACTTCTCTGTGGTCATGTGGCCGGCATGACTACATGCCGAGGCGCACAGAACGCTGTTACCTTCCCACCAAAGCGGTGCTTTCAAACTGCTAGGTTGGCAGGAGCTGGGGCCAGAGACAGGAGCTCACTCCGTCACATGGCACTAGAGCCTCAAACTGCCGAACTACAGACTTTCTGGTCTGCAGCTCAGCATCTTAACCTCTGAGCCACCGCAGCCCATGTGTGTGTATAATCAGCCCATAATTGCCAATGCAAACTCTTTAATGCCAGTTTGGTGTAGTGGTTAAGTGTGCGGACTCTAATCTGGGAGAACCGGGTATGATTCCCCCCTCCTCCACTTGCACCTGCTGATGTGACCTTGGGTCAGTCACAAGCTCTGGCATAGCTGTCCTTGAAAAAGAGCAGTTTGTGTCAGAGCTCTCTCAGCTCCACCCACCTCACAGGGTGTCTGTTGTGGGGAGGGGGAGGGGAAGGAGTTTGTAAGCCACTCTGAGACTCCAAGTGAAGGGCGGGGTATAAATCCAATCTCCTCCTCCTCCTCCTCCTCCTCCTCAAGCGGGGCCAGGAATGCTGGTGCCCTGGTCTTGTCTAAATCGAAAATGAGCCACAGGAGTTCATTGGCTGGGCAGCTAATTGCCTAGGCTGTGGGGCAGGCCAATGGGCACACCACAGAAGGGGCTTCTCACTCTGGAGCAAACTGAAATCTTATGAATCGGCAGGGACAGATGGCAAACACCCAAAGGTTCTTAAAGAACTGAAATCTAAAATTGTTCATCTGCTACCTTGTTGCTAAAATTGGCCTAGTGCTGGATGACTGGGAAATACCAAAGGTCAGCCAGCCCAGTTTTTAGAAAGGGCTTCAGAGGGGATCCAGAAAATTACATGCCAGTAAACTGAACATCCGTTCTGGGTAGATTAGTAGAAATTGTTATTAAAGAGAGAGTTCTTAAACACATCAGTGAATAAAGTCTGCTGAGGAAGTGTGGCTTCTGCAAAGGGAAATCCTGCCTCCCCAACTCTTGCAGTACTTGGAGCAACTTAACAAGGACATGGATAAGGACAATACTGTAGACACATACTTGAACAAACTATTCAGTCAGTCAGCAAGCAGATTACAAAGTATGGGACCAATCTAACAGCAAAGATTTCTAATAAAATGAATGCACTGTTTCTGGCACTGAAGAACTGCAGCAGAAGTACAACTGGGGCAGAGCACACATTAATGGAGTGCTAGAAATGGGGAACAAGTGTGCACTTAAACTACAATGCGGAGATCTTGGGGAACAGCCTTGAATCTGTATGAAGAGGGCATTTGAGTGGCCCATCACTTACCCATGGGGAGGATTCTGACACCCCGATATTTGGCAGCCAAGTTCTTCAAGTCCTGAAAAAGACCAGAGGCAGAGACCTGAAATGCAACATCAAGACTGGTTTATTTGAAAGGGCGGAGTGTTTAGGGATGGGTTTTTCACTAGGGGGTAGTGCCTTTAAATTGAAAAGAAACAGAAATGCCCTGAGACTGGGAAAGTGTACAAACCTCACTAAAGAACTTGCAGCTCCAGCCCTCTGCATCTAGAGCAGTCCCCTTGTTGCACACCTATCCCAATCCAAGATACACCCAATCCTACCACGACTTTCACCTGGGCACGTGGTCCCTCTGGGTCCCGGCAGGTGGCAAAGACCCATTCTGGCCCCTTGCTCTTCCCCACCAGTTGCCGGACCAGCTCCAAGCCAATGCCCCGGTTGGATCCCGTCACCAGGACGCTGCGCACATTTAGCATTGTGGTGTTGTGTCGTCTGCTGTTGTCTGACTAGCAAAGCCAAAGATCAGCCGGCGAACTACAGTCCCCTCCCAGGTTTGCATAAGTCACTTGGCTGCTGTGATAACACATAATCGTGCCATTGGCTTGGTTCCTGGGAATCAGCCTCCTAGATTTCAGCACAGCTGCCAACTCATTACCCAAAGAAAAAAAGGAAGTGGAAGAACTGGGGGGTTTCAGCTGCTTAATGCAACAACAGCTTGTGCTGTGTTTATAATGTGCACCCTTCTCTACTTTCACTCTTTACATCTGCATCCATAGATCATGGGGAAATAGCACAATCCAATTGTTTCAAACTGGCTTTTCCTACGGAGGCAAGCCCAGTAGCAAATGATGGTGGCTGCGCAATGCCAGCATCAGTATATCTTATTCTCAACATGAACCTATCTGTGGATACTTAAATCTGGAGACTGGGAACATGAACAGGGAAGAGAGACCTTTCTAGAAAACTAAGGAAAACCCCAGATTTGCAGAAAAATCTAAAATAGGTGGCTTAGGAAACCCCAAAATGATAGAAGCAGCACTTGTTGCTTTTAGAAACTAATATATGCCAGCCTTCAAGCCTTGGTTTCTGGCAGTAAAAGGCTGGGGAAGGGGCAGGGCCTTTTCCAGAGTTGTTTTGGCCTTACAGGGAGAACTAATTGGGGACAAGCCTGGCAACAATACCAGGCAATTTGCATAACTCACATAGGCCTGCCTGGTTGCTATTGCTCAACATCAGCCACCCCCAAAAAGTCACAAGAAACACAAACCATTTTATCAGGACCAGACAATTAGTTGTGATACTTGTAGATTTTCCGGGCTGTATGGCCGTGGTCTTGGCATTGTTCCTGATGTTTTGCCAGCAGCTGTGACTGGTATCCTTACTCTCTGTGTCAAGGTGAGAAGGAAAATGGCAGGCAGGTAATTTATATCTACTCAGGAAGGTGGGGTAGGGCTGAGTCATTATCTTGTAGGAATTTCCCACGCTGTGACATGCTAATGGAGGAGCTTTCCTGAGGAGGTTCTTTTGCATATGAATTGGCTGTTGAAATTCTAATCTTATCTGTAGTGCTGTTGTAAGATGTAGAGCATTTTGTGTTTTTCAGGACAGGAAACCATGCCCTATTTATTTTTAAACTCTTTTCTTTCCTGTTGAAATTTATGTTTATGAATTTCAATGGCTACCTTGTGTAATCTCACATGGTAATTGGATGTGTTGTGATACGTTTGCTGATAAAATATCAAGAATATGCTCTGATTTAAATGCTGACTATAAGATGAGTCCAACAGAAGAACTACCCAATACATCACATGTTCTGCTGATGGAAAACTTTGATGCAGTTTTCATGAGGGATGTTGACAAGCTCCTGGGATCTGTGAAGGCCACTGCTTATGTCCTGGATGCTTGCTCATCCTACCTTCTAAAATCAGGTAAAGACTACATCAACAAATCGTTAATATCTCTCTTATATATAATTGCGGAATGGTGGTGGCTTCTGTCCTATGGGGTGGCGAGATTGCATGTGCTCACTCAGCCATTGGCCCGTCGGCTGCCAGTCAAGACTACTGGCGTGCCATTGGCTGGGGGTGCTCCTCTTCCCCGCCCACTCCCCTTTCAGCCACTGTGCTCTGTGTCAGAAGTACTCTGTCTTCCGCTATTACCTTCCAGCCAAAGTGGTACCTATTTATTTACTTACAATTTCTTGCTTTCGAACTGCTAGGTTGGCAGGATTTAGCTGATAACCTCCCTCTAAATGTAGACAAGGATCAGGCCTCCTACTGGATTTATCTGCTGCTTTTGACACAGCAGAGTAGACCATCACCATGCCATCTTGTTGAGATGCCAGGAGACAGAAGTAGGCATCAGGTTCTGTACATTGTATGGCTTCAAATCCTTCCTCTTGGATGAGAACCAAAGACTTGCAACTGGAGACAAGTTATCATCAGTGTGAGATCTATCCTGTGGGGGTCCAGAGGGTACAATTCTATACCTCTATCCTCTTCAGTCTTTTTGTAAAGCCCTTTGGCCAATTTGTTGTTTTGTGGTTGGCTGTCATAAATCTGCAGACAATACACAGCTATACTTTCCCTTATCCAAGTCTCCTGGTGATGCGGTAGAGGTCTTAAACTGCTGCCTGGATTCTGTGTTTCAATGGCTAAGAGTGAACAAATGGAAACAAAACCCTGGAAAGACAGAAGTAATGGTGGTGGGAAGGCAGAGGTCTTGAAGGATATTATGCTCCCCATCCCCAATGGGATTCAGCTGACCCTTGCCAACTCGGGGTTGTACTAGACCCAGCATTATTGCTGTAGAAACAAGTTAATGCAGTTGCAAAAAAAGGCTTTCTTCCAACTCATCGTAGCTCAAAAAGTAGCCCTTTACCTTGAGACGGCTGATCTGGTCACCTGGATCCATGCCACAGTGACATCCAGACTAGACTATACCGTAGTGCATTGTACACTGATCTCCCTTCAAATCAGTTCCGAAACTCCAGTTGGTGTAGAACAGGGGTGTCGAACTCATTTGTTATGAGGGCCGGATCTGACATAAATGAGACCTTGTTTGGTGAGAGCCAGTTTGGTGTAGTGGTTAAATGTGCAGACTCTAATCTGGAAGAACCGGGTTTGATTCTCCACTGCTCCACTTGCACCTGCTGGATGACCTTGGGCAAGCCATAGTTCTGGCACAGCTGTTCTTGAAAAAGAGCAGTTTCTGTCAGAGCTCTCTCAGCCCCACCTACCTCACAGGGTGTCTGTTGTGGGGAGGGCAAGGGAAAGGAGTTCATAAGCCGCTCTGAGACTCCCTTGGGTAGTGAAGGGTGGGGTATAAAACCAATCCTCCTCCTCCTCCTCCTCCTCCTTCTTCTTCTTCGTCATGTGTGTCATAAAATGTAATGCCAGATAGTGGAGATATATAAACTTTATAAAGGACACAAACACAAAGGGCTTTTTTAACTTAAAATAAAAACATGCTTAAGCACGCTTGCAATATTTTGTTTATTTAACAGTGTCCAATAAATGACACTTCTTGCTCTGAATTATTGCATCAAAATGCCTGTGCTGTTGCAATCCTGAGTATGCTGTTCAGGTGTGTATCTGTAAGCTGCAGACCTACAATGATGCAGCAGCAGCAGAACTAGAAGAAGCAGAAGACAGCCAGTTCCACTGTGGGCCTGGTAGAAGCCCTCCGGGGCCTGATCCGGCCCCCAGGCCACATGTTTGACACCCCTGATGTAAAATGCCACAACTCAGCTATTATCAGGAGCTAGATGGAGCATGCATATTACTCCCATTCTGCAGTCACTCCACAGGCTGCCCATCAGTTACCGGGCTCAATTTAAAGTATTGGCTATCACATACGAACCTCTTCATGGTCTTGGACCCTAACAGTACAGTCTGAAAATAAGTTACACCTTTGTAAATCCATTGAGATCCATGGGCTTGGAAGGGTGTAATTCTGTTTAGGATTGCACTGTAACTTTGGTAACTGAAGAGTTAAACTTCTCTTCTGCGGGGGAGATATGCCAGGCTGGGGGCAGGAGAGTATGTTAAGTAAGCATTAAACTGGGTTCCTAACAGAAGGGGGTTGGTCTGTGTCCCAAAAGCTGCTGGCAAGTTTGGCCCAGCTTGAATTACTAACCCACTTCCTAAATTTAGACAAGTCCTGGGAGGGAATGCATTCCAGTTGCCCTCTTCGATTTATTTTCCGGTGTTCCGCTTTTATCCTTGGCTTTTGGAGAGGCTTTGCTAACATTTTTGTTAGTGTGGGTTGCTGATGGCGTCATTTTCTGGAGCTGCTGGACAGTATCAGTGCAATCCATTCTGAGCCAACTGGCTTCTGTGGATTTAGAAGGGTCTAACTTTGTTTAGGATTGTGCTTAAGTCTCTGAATAAGGAATGCATGTGTCTTGACTCCAGTGAAAATGCTTGTGCATGAAGGGAATGGAATCATGTCGGGAAACGAACCTGAGACCTCTGCCATGGAACCACAATCCATCCCCAAGCATAGGAGTGCACAGTAGCCAGGTTTGCTTATGTAACCTTGTTCTGAATAAGAAAATGGGAACTGCTAATTGACTTAATCCTCATATCTCAAACAAATTAAGAAGAGCCCTGCTGGATCAGAACACTAATCCACCTAGTCCAGGATCCTGTCTCACACAGTGGTCAGTCAGTTACTATGGAGGACCAATGAGAGGGCATAGAGGCCTTCCCATGAAGTTGCCTCCTGCCTCTGGTATTCAGAAGTTTACTGCCTCTGTATGTGGAGGTTCCCTTTAGTCACCATGGCTAGTAGCCACTTCTTATGCCTTCCTTCCAGAGCCAGCCTGCTGGAGATCTGAGCTGTGTTGAGAATTATAGTAGGGTAGCAGAGTGCACTAAAGGCTTACAATGCAGCGAAGCCCATCTGGTCAGTGTGTGCTTGCAAGAAAACAACACAGAGCCTCTTTTATCTTTTCAAACTAGTGAGAGTTTTTTATTATAGGAACTCCATTTCTAGATAGGATAGCATAGAGACAGGTTCCTAATCTAGTCTAACTAACTAGGATGGATGGAGATGCAAGATGCATGTCCTACTCTCATGTCTGCCAAGAAGGAAAAGGGTAGTGTGGAGAGAAACTGTCAAAGCCAGAAGGAAGAAAGTTCCCTGAGAATAGCGATCTACACTTCAAAGGGATAGCATCAGAGAGTACCAAAGGAAGGGTGGTCAGTGTCCTGCCCATCTATCTCTCTGACTCTGTTGCAGTCTTCTCTTCCAACAAGCTGAACAAGGTTTGCTCTGTACAATTAGAAGGTGAGAATTAATCTTTGACCGAAGCCGTACACTGTAAGTGGTTTCCTCTAATCAATTTTACGTCGAGCTATAAACATCACTTCACTCCTCCTCTTCCTCCTCCTCTTCCTCCTCCTCCTCCTCCTCCTCTTCCTCTTCCTCTTCCTCTTCCTCCTCCTCCTCCTCCTCCTCTTCTTCTTCTTATAGGAACTCCATTTCTAGATAGGATAGCATAGAGACAGGTTCCTAATCTAGTCTTAACTAACTAGGATGTCTGCCAAGAAGGAAAAGGGCAGAGTAGTGTGGAGAGAAAGTGTCAAAGCCAGAAGGAAGAAAGTTCCCTGAGAATAGCAATCTACACTTCAAAGGGATAGTATCAGAGAGTACCAAAGGAAGGGTGGTCAGTGTCCTGCCCATCTATCTCTTTGACTCTGTTGCAGTCTTCTCTTCCAACAAGCTGAACAAGGTTTGCTCTGTACAATTAGAAGGTGAGAATTAATCTTTGACCGAAGCCGTACACTGTAAGTGGTTTCCTCTAATCAATTTTACGTCGAGCTATAAACATCACTTCAGCAGTGGGTGAGGAGCCGGAGAGCCAGTTTCTTCATCAGGGAAAAGGCTTTTAATCTGCTTTCTCTTCTCTTGGAAGCTAAGTAGGGTCAGCCTTGGCTAGTACTTGGGTGGGACAAATGTATGTACACTTAAATAAAAGTGGTATTATTATTATTTGTATAGGATAAATGCATATACACTAAATAAAACGGTGCAGCCTTGGTGTGTAAGGAAAAGAGAGATTAGGCTTTTCAGCAAGTTAATGGTAAAGTTATTGCAGATGAAGTCACAGGAAATCACACCGTCACTTCCCTCCTTGAGCATGAGATGTTTCTTCTCCAAGTATGCAGGGGCTGGGGCCTCACCAAGGCAAGGATGCCCCCTCCCAGTTCACAAAAGTGCCATTGTCTTTCTCAGTGAGACGGCCGAGGGTGTTAAGGATTCCTCGCACGCTTGTGTCCACTGTCAGTGGGGGTTGTCCCTTTGAAAAGAGAATCAATGGGTCACACAAGGATTTGGCACTGAATGACCGACTGACTCTGTAAACTGTGGCATTCGTGTCTCACGTTCAGATACCCAATAAAACAGAAGAGCATTCTCAAATGCTGCCCCCTTTTATAGAACGCCATTCCACTGGACGTTCATCTCAACCTGTTTGGAAGTAACATATGATCTGTGCCACTGGGGCCAAATAGTTAAAATATATGAGAAAGAACCATTTCTTTCAGCAAAGGAACTTGTGGAACTCACTGCCACAAGGTATGCTGATGCCCGCTAGCTTACTTGTTTCCCCCCCAAAAAAGGTTAGACAAATTCACGACACTTAGAACTACAAATGGCTATTATCCACAATACCGTGGATGGAATCTCCTTGTCATGGCCAGATCTGGGGGTGAAATCCGAGGCACTAGCATAGGATAGTCAGCCCAGGGTTTGGAAATATCTGGAGATTTGGGGGGGGTGGAGCCTGGGGAGGGTGTGCTTTGGGCAGGGGAGGTTCCTCAGCTGGGTACAATGCCATACTGTCCACCCTCCAAAGCAGCCATTTTCTCCAGGGAACTGATCTTGGTCATCAGTTGTAATAGTGGGAGATCTTCAGGTGCCACCTGGAGGTTGGCAACTCTAACTAGCGACCCCCCCATGCAGGCTGTAGCAAGAGGTGGGCATGTTCCCATCGCTGTGCTTGCCTCCTTCTTTATTCCTTCACTTCCTTTCCCCCGATGCATCATGGGAATTGTAGTGGATGATCAGGTGTTCTGGGAAAAGAAAAGCACTAAGATAACTGAGGGGGTGGCGGGGAAAAAGATGGTGTGTGGTACATTCTGAGTAGATAATTTACGGTTACCAGCTTCAGCATGGGATCTGGACTTCTCCTGGAGTTGCAACTTACGACCGATCTCACATGAGACACATGAAGCTGCCTTATACAGAATCAGACCACAGGTCCATCACAGTTGGTTCTCCAGGGTCTCAGGCTGAGCTCTTTCACATCATCTATTGCCTGGTCCTTTTCACTGAAGATACCATGGGCTGAACCTGGGACCTTTTGCCTGCCAAGCAGATGCTGTGCCACTGAGCCACGGCCCCTGCACACAGCAAAGACCATACAGCCCACAAATCTCCAGGAATTTCCCAAGCTGGCAACCTTAAGGCAACCTTAAGAGTTCTGGGCATGCCTGATCATTAAAGTCAGATGTTCTCAGAATAATAATTCCCAGCATGCACTGGGGGGTGGAGGATGAAAGAAAGATGGAGGGATGACCTTGCAAGAATGTTCTCTCCCCTTGGCCATCTCCCACTGCCACAATGTTCATCCCCCTTAAAGGGGAAAGATAAACGGGTGCGGACTGGCCTGGAAAAGGAAGGGGGGGGGTTTCTTCTCTGGGCCAGGCTTTCCATCCAGGAGAGAAAGACTTGGCTACACAGGGCCTGGCTTCATGGTGGTACACCATGTCTAGTCTAGTCTAACTAGCTAGGATGGATGGAGATGCCTCCTTGGGACAAGCACACAATCAGATATGCATAGCAAGTTTCATGTTAGGAACTTCATTCTGAAGCAGGGGATGGGGGGGGGGGCAAAGGTGGGGAATCTGATACAAACTGACTCCGCTAGGACAGCCCTAGCAAAGGAGCACCCGTTATGATGTCTGTCTACTGATGAACAAGCCACACCAGAGCCTACTTAGAGACTAAACCTTTGAATCTAGGTATTATTTACCAGCCCCCAAAGGCCAAAGTTTCCCTGTTAACCTCCCTGTTGTTGTTTCCCCTATGTGAGATTGATGGAGCCCACCAGGATGAATATAGAGATGGCTCACGCTGCCCTTAGCATTTGCCTCCAGTCCTGGTCACGCAGGCATGCTGCTGTGTTCAGCTTGGCATCATTACACAACGATAGTATAATACTGTCCAGTCTGGGTCTTCCTGGACTATGAGCCCAAACTCAGCAAATCAGTTTGGATGGGCTCCGTGTAGGAATGAAGTTGCACCATGAAACACCTACTGCTGCATTTCCCATGTCCGTCTGCACCCATCCGGGATACAATGCAACGCACAGGATCTCATCTTCTGCAAATCCCAGGGACTGGCACCGGGTGAGCATGTTCAGAGCAGCCTAGGAAGGGAGACATTTTATTTGTTTGTTTGTTTAAAACATTTATTAGCCACCTTCCTTCCTTACAGAGCTGAGGGCAGCATACAACATAGGTAAAAGGCATAAAAATATGAAAATTAAAAATTTTAAAATACAATTCAGGACGGCTAGTAAACCTAACCAAGTGCAGTCCTAAATAAAAACATCGTCAAGTGCCTCCTAAAGATCGAAAGTGAGGGGGGCACCCTGACCTGGCTAGCTCAGGCAAGCCCGAACTTGTCAGATCTCGGAAGCTAAGCAGGGTTGCTGGCAAGTATTTGGATGGGAGACCTCCAAAGAATACCAAGGTCGGGAGGCAGAGGCAGGCTATCAAGCCACTTCTCTGAACGTCCTCCATGCCCCAGCAGGAGTTGCCAGAGGTCACCAAGACTTCCAGGCACAGGTACGCACACTCACACACAAAAAAATGCACACACAAAAGAGAGAGAGAGAAAGGGAGGGGGTCAGGTGCAGGGGTCATTTCCTGCAGGAGCGCACAGGAGTGGAGCTCCGGCAGTAAAGAGCCCAGGAGGCGAGCACATGCAACAAGCCCCACCCCCTGCTCCCAGCAGCCCTCAGTCAGAGCAAGAAGCAGCCAGGTAAGTTGCAGAGCTCCCCCACCCCGCCCCCTGGTCTAAAACAGTCCAGTGGCACCTTTAAGACCAAGTTTTATTCAGGTACAAGCTCTCCCTCCTCTGCGAGATCAGATCTGCACGTCCTCCCCCCCAATAGCTAGCAATCCAAAACAGTCCAGTGGAGCCTGAGTAGTGGCTGTTGCCTTCGGACACACTTCCGGTGATGTCAGGGGGTGTGGCATATGCAAATGAGTTATGCTAATGAGCTCCTGCGCCTCTTTTTCTACGAAATGACCCCTGGGTGCGCCTCCCTGGGGAGGTTCTTCCATAATCACAGGGCTGCCACTGAAAAGGCCCTCTCTCATGTATCCACCAGATGAGCTTCTCTGGTTGATGGGACAGTCAGGAGAGCCTCTCCCTATGACATGCTGGAAGCAAGGAGATGAATGATACATTCAGTTTGATTCTTAATTTTAGTGACTGAGCAAGCACTTCCGCTTTTGCAGAGCGTGCATTTCCCTACCTTGCTGCAACGGTAATTAATGACGTGTCCATGATCCCACGCATGAAGCTTGTTGATGGATCCAAGAACACTGGACACGTTGACAATGGCGGCTTTGCTGCAGCTCATCCCTTTCTGGAGGCTTTCCTGAGACGCCTTCCTCAGCAAGGGCAGGAAAGCCTGGAGAAGGAGAGGGAAGAATCAAGGAAAGCAACACAAGAGTCTGCAGGTAGGTCCGGATAGCGATTCGTCAGTGTGGAATCCCTACCAGTTACTCACCCTCTGGACAGCCATGTGCTCTCATGACCTTATTATCAAGACGCTAGTATTTTATGATCCTGGTTCAATGGGTATTATTCCCCCCTTCATCTTTTCCCCAGCCCAATCAGGGATGGTGCACCAGTTGAATTTCTGTTCAGTTATGCCGCTGTTAACACTACAACTGAACCTTGCCTGGGAAAATAGGCAGCATCCAACCACTGAGAAGTACTGGGGCTCATCCAAGCATCTTCCTTCTCCAGCCAAAACAGCCTCCCTCCAACTTAAGTGGCTCTTTCTCCCAGAGAAGGTCCACTTCATTTGCAGGACACCTGGATTCAAGTCCAGTAGCACCTTAGAAACCAACAAGATTTCAGGGTATAAGCTTTTGAGAGTCAGAAGCTCCCTTCCTCAGATACCATGAACAGGGGTCATTTCCTGCGGGAGCGCACAGGAGCAGAGCTCTGGCAGTAAGGAGCCAAGGGGGCGGGCACATGCAACAAGCCCCGCCCCCTGCTCCCAGCTGCCCTCAGTTGGGCCATGAGGAGCAAGAAGCAGCCAGGTAAGTTGCAGAGGCCCCCCCCAGCCCGCCTTCAGGTACAAGCTCTCCCTCCTCTGTGAGGGCAGATCTGTATGTTCCCCCACCTCCCCAATAGCTAGCAATCCAAAACAGTCCAGTGGAGCCTGAGTGGTGGGTGTTGCCTTCTGACACACTTCCGGTGATGTCAGCGGGTGTGGCATATGCAAATAAGTTATGCTAATGAGTTATGCTAATGAGCTCCTGCACCTCTTTTTCTATGAAATGACCCCTGACCATGAGCATTTTGTCGGGTCTCTAAGCTGCAACTGGAGACGAATCTAGCTGTTCTACTACAGTTACCCTCTGATACTATCTTGGAGGAAGTCTTCAAACCTGAGTCGAAAGGAAAGGTAGGGTATAAATGTTTTAATGTTTTGTCCGTGGAGTGGTAGGATAGGGGCCGGATCCACCCAACCGTCCTTCAGCCGCATCCTGTGCAATCCTAACCAGAGGTATGCCCAGGGGTCGTTTCGTAGATAAAGAGCTAGGGGAACTCATGCTAATGCTAACCCTAACTCATTAGCATATGCCACACCCCCTGACATCACTGGAAGTGTGTCATAAGGCCACACACCCCACCCCCAACGGTCCCGGCCGCCAGTGGTGGCCTTGCAACTCCACTGCCAAGCCCCATGAGGGGCCCGGCGGTGGACCTGCAAGGCCGGCGGGAGTGCAAGGAAGCCCTGCGAAGGCCCTCCCTGGCCCCAGGCAGGCAGGGGTGGGGAGAGGCAGGGAGGAAGCAACTTACCCTCCCTCTTCTCCTGCCTCCTCCTGGCTGAATGAGGGCCAGAAGTGGGGCAGCCGGATGCAGGGGGCGAGGCTTCGTCTTGTGCCCCGCCCCCCGTACCTCACCCGGGGGGACTGCGATCCCCCGCAATCCCCCCCGAAATGACCTCTGGGTATGCCCTTCTGAGCCTACTGACTTCAATGGACTTAGAAAGGTGTAACTGTGCTTAGGGCTGCACTGTAAATTCCATAAGTTAGTTAGGTGTTCTATAAAATGCTTCCTTTGGTCTGTCCATAATCTGTGTTTGCCGTGATACTGCATTGTCCATCTGTGGTCTTATATCTGTGAGGGTGCATTCACACAAAAACTCATGAGTCATCATAATGACTTACTTTCCATCTGTCACATTGTGAACATGCATGTGTTAATTAATCCAAAAATCTTGCCACATATATATATTTCCCTTGGGACATCATTGGGAGGTCCCTAGCCATTACCATTAAGTGGCAACCCTAGGCGTGACCTCCACTGTGTAATGATGTAGCTTATCAAGGTACATTCTGTTCACTTGCATACAAACAATGTAATTCTAAACAGAGTTAACCCTTCTAAACCCATTGGCTTCAATGGGTTTAGAAGGTGTAACTGCTTAAGACTGTGTTGTCACTAGTTCAGTGTCTCTTCACTATTGGTAGTGGGAACGATGAGGGGAAGAGACACCAGGACATTGGTTGGGTACAAAAGCTGTGCCCCACAAAGAAATCAGGCTAAGTCAAGAGTGGAGATTTTACTGTCTTTTACTGTCTGTTGCGCAATAGGAAGCTCAACCTGAGTCAAAAGACCCAGGTAAGGAGTTCAAAGATTCTGTGGTTACATACAGTTTTTATACAATAGCATCGTTAACATATGCAAGCCTTAATTCCCGATCACGATCACGAAAAGTCCCTGTCTGTCACCTAAGTGACTCCCAGACTTACAATCTAACTCGTACCCCCTTTCTCAGGTTATCCTGCCTTTGTTTGTTTTAATTAAATCGCACCCCTCTCCCTCCTCATTTTCCTGTTGTGCTAATTCCATATATGTGCATATGTTCTTTGCCAAATATGATTATATGTTGCAGTAAAAGCTAGATGCTTTCTGTTGCCATAGCTTTCTTGTGACATAAAAGGTAAAGGTTCCCGTGCTCGAAAGCCAGTCGAATCCGATTCTAGGGTTGCGGTGCTCATCTCCGTTTCAAAGCCGAAGAGCCAGCGCTGTCCGAAGACGTTTCCGTGGTCATGTGGCTGGCATGACTAAACACCAAGGCGCACGGAATGCTGTTACCTTCCCACCGAAGTGGTACCTATTTATCTATTTGCAATTTCTTGCTTTCGAACTGCTAGGAGTCGGATTCGACTGGCTTTCAAGCAAGGGAACCTTTACCTTTACCTTTCATCCTTTTGTGTCTGTCATCTCCTAACAGCAATCTCTAATAATCTTGTTACAGAATACTGGTGATGGGTTCCCAATAGTTCCCTATCTGTTCCTCTTACACATCCTTACCTGGGTCACTGTCATGGGCCCGATCACATTGGTTTTGTACACCTCGGCCATGTCCTCTGCCGTCTCCGATTCCAGAGTGCTTAGCCTTAGAATCCCAGCATTGTTGAGGAGGAGATTCAGCCCAGCTCCTTGCAGGTGTTCTGTGACTTTGGCTGCAGCAGCCTGGATGCTGGATGGGTCACTAGTATCTACAGCAGCAAAGGTTTACAGGTAATTAAAGGTGAGACGCTGCCAGCTAGGAAGCATTTCAGCAGCTTCCGATGCAACTGCCTTCAGAGCAGGGGTGTCGAACTCGTTTGTTATGAGGGCCAGATCTGACATAAATGAGACCTTGTTGGGCTGGGCCATGTGTGTCATAAAATGTAATGCCAGGTAGTGGAGATACAAACTTTATAAAGTACACAAGCACAAAGGGGTTTTCTGTGTTTTTGCAATCTTGAGTATGCTGTTCAGATGTGTATCTGTAAGCTGCAAACCTACAATAACGCAGCAGCAGGAGAACTGGAAGAAGAAGCAGAAGATAGCCAGTTCTACTGCGCGCCTGATAGGAGCCCTCCGGGGGCCTAATCCGGCCCCCGGGCCACATTTCTACACCCCTGCTTTAGAGCATGTGCTCTTGTTGTTCTCACAGGGCAGAGAACTAAGGGTCCTTTCACACACTGTGCTGATTTTTCTATGCATGCAAAATATCATATGCATACAAATAAGAACTATGTAACATAGGTGTTTATAATAAATTAATGTCCACTGAGGCCATGGATGCTGGTGCCCCTGGCCCTTCTAAATCACAAATGAGGCATTGGAGTTCATTGGTTGGGCATCTAATAGCCTCGCCTAGGGGGCAGGCCAAAGGGGAGACCATAGAAGGGGCTTCTCACTTTGGGGAGCGGGGACGGAGCATGGGGAGGGGAAACTTTGCGGATGGAGTGACATCCCTTCTGGGTGATTACCGAGGAGGGACGTCATACACATAGACCCCTGCACATGCTGCTATAGGAATTTCCTCTGTGGCAAGGACCATAAAGTTAGTGGACATTCCTAGACTGTTACAAACACGAAGAAGAAGGAGGAGGAGGAGGAGGAGGAGGAGATTGGATTTATACCCCGCCCTTCACTTGGAGTCTCAGAGCGGCTTACAAACTCCTTTCCCTTCCCCCTCCCCACAACAGACACCCTGTGAGGTGGGTGGGGCTGAGAGAACTCTGACACAAACTGCTCTTTTTCAAGGACAGCTGTGCCAGAGCTTGTGACTGACCCAAGGTCACATCAGCAGGTGCAAGTGGAGGAGTGGGGAATCAAACCTGGTTCTCCCAGATTAGAGTCCACACACTTAACCACTACACCAAACTGGCTCTGATGGAAATGACATTGCTGTGTCTGTCTGTATCATCTCTCCCCCGCCCCTGTTTACTTCCTCTTTCAAGAGCAGGGGAAAGTGGCGGAATAGGTGGTGGGGGTGGGAGCCTAAAACCCTTGGGCTGATAAGCCTAAACTCAGCCCATTACTATTAAAAAAACTCTTTAAAACCTTAGTGTGGTCTTCCTGAGTCTTTATTTGGGGAGCGGTGCTGGGACAACTATTATACATGTTGGGGCTTATGTACATGGAACGCCAAACACTTTCCCTGCTATGTACTGTGTCAGATTAAAGAAGGAATCCGTCTGTTGGAACACATGTGAAATGTTGGTGTTCTGTAGATGGGATCTAAGTAAGTAGCAGCATGAGTTGACTCCACGTCACTGTCTTTGTGTTCTCATCAATGTCAGAGGTCATTTCGGGGGGGATCGCGGGGGAACGCAGTAGATTAAAGAAGGAATCCGTCTGTTGGAACACATGTGAAATGTTGGTGTTCTGTAGATGGGATCTAAGTAAGTAGCAGCATGAGTTGACTCCACGTCACTGTCTTTGTGTTCTCATCAATGTCAGAGGTCATTTCGGGGGGGATCGCGGGGGAACGCAGTTCCCCCGGGTGAGGTGCAGGGGGGCGGGGCACATGATG